>NC_056660.1:103367881-103375381 GCF_018350195.1 Panthera tigris
TTCCTGTAAAATCCCTTGGGTAATAGCACAATGTCTTTCAATCTCAGTGGATACATTTCCTTTGGTTTAGGAATTTTCTCAGAATCCTAAAAACATTTTCCTTTACTACAACTATAATCATTCCTTCTCTTTAATATTGAGAGACAAATATAATTTTAAGGCTTCTTTTACATGGATTTTAGGGGGAAATAAAAGATAACCAATGCAGAAACAACAGGTATAATACCATGTAGAATAATCTAGCCTTTTTTCTTTGTTATTCTCAATAGAATCCTAGACTTTTTATTCCTTCCCTTCCAAAAAAAGAAGAAGAAAAGAGAAAAAAAAGGGGAGTGGGGGAAGGAGGAGATTGTTTCCACTTATGCCTTTTGTGCTTGAGTGATAAAGGCCGATGAACCCAGAAGGAGCACAACTTGTAACTGTTAGCATAACTCTTGAGGCTGCTGGATGCAGAGTCTGTTCCTGGGGGAAAATATACATATACATATATATATAGACACACATACATATATATATATATATACACATATACATATACATGTGTATACATATACATATATATATGTAATGTATATGTTGTATACATATACATGTATATGTATATGTATATGTATATGTATATGTATATGTATATGTATATGTAACTAAAGTACTCTCAGATAGAACAATTTGAATAAACATCCTCACTTTAAGAAAATGTACACATGTTGGGGAGCCTGGGTGGTTCAGTCAGTTAAGCGTCCAACTTCAGCTCTGGTCATGGTCTCGCAATTTGCGAGTTTGAGCCCCGTCTAGAGCTCTGTGCTGACAGCTCAGAGCCCGGGGCTTGCTTCTGATTCTGTGTCTGTCCCTCTTTCCACCCCTCCCCCACTCACGCTCTGTATTTCTCTCCTTCCAAAATAAGCATTAAAAAAAATTTTTTTAAAGAAGATGTACACATGAAGAAGCACAGCAAAATGTCTAAATTATAAATTCAATAGCATGATTTATTTTGAATTCATTAGCTAAAAATATTACATCATAGTGTCAGCAGTATAAATGATGTCTTTTGTAACCAAGATCTAGAATTCTAAGTAAGGGGGGAAAATGTAGTTTCCTTTTTTCTCTTTTTCTATTCATCTGCTATATTTGAAAATAATAAGGATTAAAAAGAACTTTATTGATATAAACCCTAAAATGCATGTTTATCTTGGTATTTGAATTTCTAGTTTGTATTTAATGAAATGCGTAGGGTGCCATAGTCATAAGAACAAAATCTCAAATTATTTCACATGTTCCTACATAGCAAACTTAAGATTGCCTAGGGAAAAAACAGAGCAATATACAAGAAAGATTTCATATCAGAAAAAGCATGCTGAAAATAAATAGTAAGATGTAGAAGGACATCTGGTGCAGGAAACAGTGATAAAGAACCTAGAAACACACATGCACTTTACCACTAAGTGCAAACAACACAGCCCCCAGTATGACAGTCATTGCTTTTAGCATCACTCATCAAGCTAAGAAGTACCTCGTTCTGGTCATAAAATCCTTGACAGCGAGAACAATGTCTTTTTCACTCTCATGTCACATAAAATCCCTTGAGTAATAACATCAACTTCTGATAATATTATTATTGTTGTCAATAACTTTAAGGGAATTATCCCATTCAATTTCCACAATAACTCCACAAGGTATTACTTAAACCGACTTCAGAGATGAGGAAATAAACTGCAAGAGGTTAAATAATTTCTCCAAGATAACACAGAGTAAGTGTTACGGCTGGGATTCAGATCTAGACATTCTGAGCCTCAAGGCCCCACTGCTTGAAATAAGTATATTTTGGTCATCAAATATGAAAGCTCTCTTCCTGGTTTGCAGACTGTTTGCCACCTTCTTGCTGCACCCTCACGTGGTGGGAGATGAGGAGAGAGAGTAAGACAGAGAGACAGAGACAGAGAAAGAGACATCTCTAGTTTCTTCCTCTTTTCATAAGGCATTAATTCCACAATGAAGTCTCCACCCTTATGAACTAATCTAACTCTAATCACCTCTCAACAGCCCCACCCCCAAATGCCAACACACTGGGGTTTAGGGCTTCAACAAATGAATTTTGGGGAGACACACTCAGTCTTTAATACTCTCCTTGTTCACTCCAAACACAAAGAAGGTATCTGATCCACAAGGAAAAGGAAAGGTAAGAAAAAAATGCATTAAAGGCCACTATTTATTGAATACCTATGTAGTGTACTAAACACTTTACAGACATTAATCCTCTTGCCAGCTCTGAAAGATAAGACTTTTATGCCTATTTTATGGAAGAGGAAGCTGAATTTCAAGTATATGAATCCTTTTGTTAAGGTCCCTCTTCTAGTAAGCAGTGGATCTGGCATTCAAATGCAAATCAGACTGATTAACCTCTGGGCTTTCTAGTAGAGAGAGATGGCTTTGAGTTAGGTAAGCTTTCCTCAAATTCCTGAAATGCACTACACAGGCTTGTCGCCTCTCCTCTCCCTCTCTACGCTAAACCTAGACTGAATGAATATTCTCAAGACAGCACAAAGTCCTGGTCAGCCGGAAGTTAGGGGTCTACAACCTCCCAGTAGATTGCCTGAAATGGCATAAAGAACTTCCAATGTGTGGCAAACACTCTCAACTCCCTAGTGGAACATCCCATGGGTCCAGAGAACAGTGGTTCCCTTCCTTGTAGGACTGCAGTGAGGTAGCTGACCCTCAAACATGAGCAACTGTCTGTAGGGAGGCTGGACACTAGGTGGCCAAGCCCCAGCCTCACCAAATATTCCCAGGTTCCAGATAGGCACAGAAGCAACTGAGCCTTAAGGGCTTAAACACTGCGCCCTGGCATCAGTGTGCGTCAAAAGTCAGAGGGCACATCTAAAGAGAGCACATCACTCATTTCCCGGGTGTGAATATACTCCTATAGTTATATAAGGGTTAGATTTGTTTTAATTGTAAAAAATCAGAACTGGGCACCTGGGTTGCTTAAGCTTCTTAAGTTGGGCTCAGGACATGATCTCAAGGTTCACGAGTTGGGGCCCGTGTCCAGCTCTGTGTTGACGGCTCAGAGCCTGGAGCCTGCTTCAGATTCTGTGTCTCCCTCTCTCTCTGCCCCTGCCCTGCTCACACTCTGTGTGTGTGTCTCTCTCTCTCTCAAAATAAATAAATAAACATTAAAAAACAATTTTAAAAAATCAGAACTTAAACATAATCCATTTGTCAGGCTCTCCTACACCAGCCCCAGTAGTTAGCTGACCTAATGGGAGAGTGGTAGGTATATATAAAACGCATATATAAAGGTAAGTAGATTAATAAGTAGATTCATATGGATGAATCTATATTACAAACTTGTAATATACATATATATGTATATATATATATGTATATATATAAATAGATATGTATTTCAAATTTGTTTACCTTTCTGTGATAATAAATGAATGTCAATACTAAGCCACCTAGAAGTTTTAAAAAACAAAACGAAACAAAAAACACCCTTCTTTGCCCCCTGTAGGTAAAGCTGACATTTTAAAAGTGAATGGGAAAAAATGACCGCATTTTGAAAGAATTTTAAGATATAGACAGAGCATTTTGAAAACAGATGTTTGGAAATGGAAACGTGATTTTGCTGCCAAAATTAAGTAAGGATATTATCTATTTTTTTAAAGCCTCATTTCTTACACTTTAAAAACTGAGAAACACAATTTTCTAGGCTGTTTTAAAATCATCTATACAAAAAATTTCACCGGATTTAAACCCTTCAGTGAAAAATGTAACAAAGGAACACCATTGTGCTCATGCATAAGAATCACTAACTCAGTGACATCATGGAACACGGAAATGTACCAGATGAATTCAACAAAACCTGCCTCTTATTAGATACGAAAAAATGTTATAATTTCACAAGTGGAGTCAAGTTTGCATTTCATCCATATGAATCTACTTATCTTTATTAGGTATCTTTGTCAGCTTTGTTTTCATTAAAACCAAGTGTGAAATTAAACTGGACTGATGAGCCAACATTTGAATCACTGATAAAACCAGTATCTTCCAAACTATAAAGCACATTCAATCAAGTTTTGCCAACAATCATAAATAACAATATGACAAAAATTTATTCCATTAGTATTAAAATCTAAAGACTTAAAAAAATACGTTTTTATTGCACAAGTCTCTGTATTTCTGTTTTTATATGTTTTGTAATAAGTATATTAATAGAACACTACATGCACAGATTTTTTTTTTTTGGAGATTATTTTTCTGCACTGTGTAGGACCATTGGAAAACAAGTCCATTTCTGGAAGAATGGGCAGGAACTGACTGAGGTTTCTTGTCATCTTCATGTGTGGGGGCTCTGGGACAGATATAATTGGATTTAGTGAGTTATGGAGGAAATTCACATACTTTAATCTGTTACCTCTGCTCTGAACAGTTTTCCTTGAACTAACAGACAGAAATCCACAAATCGAATCCATTCATATTTGAATGATAACAGGAAGTCCTGTCATCCATGAACCCAGATTAAACTCAGCCTATTTTTAACACTATTCTCCCCAACTCCTCATTTAAACACCCCAAACCAGTCATCTCGCTGAACATGGGGAGGAATGACTCTCAAAAATGATGTGACTCCTTATTACTCAGCAATCAAAAAAGGTGAAATCTTACCATTTGCAACTACGTGGATGGAACTAGAGAGTATTATGCGAAGCAAACTTAGAGAAAGACAAATATATGATTTCACTCATAGGAGGACTTTAAGATACAAAACAGATGAACATAAGGGAAGGGAAGCAAAAAGAATATAAAAACAGAGAGGGGGACAAAACATAAGAGACTCTTAAATACAGAGAACAGAGGGTTGATGGAGGGGTTGTGGGAAGGGGGATGGGCTAAATGGGTAAGGGGCAATAAGGAATCTACTCTTGAAATCACTGTTGCACTATAGCCTAACTAACTTGGATGTAAATTAAAAAATAAATAATTTTTTTAAAAATGATGTGACTCCTGTACAGTGAGTCTGTACAGTGAGAGCTGTTTTCGTTTAAAATAACCTTATGAGAAAAATAAAACTCAACAGTTTAAGGAATGGACCCTCAAAGGGGAGGCCAAACGTCTTGAGATCAGCCTCCTCTGCAGCAACTCTGAGTGGTCCTTTTGCTCTGAATAAAGCTTCCAATTCCTCAGTCACTTGTCTAATTCACTGTCCACGGCCACCAACATGTGATATTTCACAGGAGGGCCTCCCCTCCTCACCCCCACCCCATATCCACCACCGAATGAAAGCCAAAAGGTTCACAAAAGTTATTCACCCACACAGTCATTAGCGGAGAAAATGGGGGAAAGAAGAATTTACTTCCCCTCATCCACAGATAATCATCTTCTGTCCTAAAGCATAAATTTTGATTACCCAGATTATTTTAGCTTTCAGAGTCACACGGGTTATAAGTGGTAATAAAATCATTCAGCCTTATAAAAATTAAAAAAAAAAAAAAGATTCCAACCACAGTATTTAAGAATCTGACCTCACAGCATATTATCCACCCACTGTGGTAAAGTAATTTTCTCTTTGCTGTCAGTGTGACCCCTTTTTTCCTTTCTCTAGCTACACTTCAAAAAGAAAAGAAAGTGATATGACTGAACTCATCAGGGCACAAATGTTTGCAGTCAAGGAATGGGGTTTTTTGTTTTGTTTTGTTTCATCTGCTTTTCTGTATAAAGTTAAATAGCCTACGTAGATGCCAAAATCAAGAGCTTAATCACAACGTACTTAAACCCAACAGAGGAACGGGTAGCATTTAAGCGTGATCACCTCGTGGAGAGGTGAAATCTGTCCAACTCAGCTAACTTTGTTCTCACCACCTTGATGACTGTGAGTTGGAGACGCATCTCAAGGACGCTGCACTCACTGTCGAATGAACCTTCTAGAAGCTTTGCTTCCCTCAACTATCCCTGCTAAAATACGCATTAACGTTTATGGTTATTTTTAATACTTGTTCATTTCTAATACTTCAACCTTCACAAACCAGTAGGCAAAGTTACTCTTTTCAACAAGCATCTCACATTTCAAAGAAAATCCATGTTGGCATGGCTATGAAACAGCAGCATTCTTTGTGTATCCATGTCTATCTCTGAAGCAAGGAATCAGGTTTTCAAAGGGCCCAGTGAGGCATGGAGAAATTCAAGCAGGCACTTGGAAAAGCTGTGCTCCTAAGAGCTACAGAAGTGTATATGTAATATGGTTCCATTTTTTTTTTTAATTCCACATGCAGAGACCGGGAAACAGGAAACAAAATACTTCTAAATGTCATGAGTAGTAGAATTACACTTTTTTTCTTTTTTTCCTATATGCTTCTATATTTTCCAAAATATCTGCCACAAACCTGCTATTTTTGTAATCATATTTTTTCAAAGCATATGAATTTAAAGAGACGACTTTTCTTTCCGTGACTGCTGGTCTGAAGCATAGATTATCTGAATTTCGGAGTATTTGGTTGTCAGAAGGATTCCCCTCAAATAAACTTGTGGTATATCCAAGAGATAAATTATGTCTGCTCTGTACAAAGATTTCTTTTCATCAACCATATTGTAAATTGCTTGCATTTACAGTCACCAAATCACCACGCTGCTTGAATTTCTCTTTTATTGGCCATACCTAGTCAAGTATTCAACAAAACACAAATGCTTAACAAGAGAATCACCATACGTCAATTGCTTTGGGCATCTTGTTCAATAGTCTTTTGAGGATCGCAACTTTATTTTTAATAATTAAGTAACTCTCTACTTACTATACACTTCTACCAGATAATCCCCACATCCTTCTGCTCTGAGAACGAGTGGAAAATGCTAATATGTTTTCATCAAGTAAATATGTTAGGAATTTTGCCTAGAGGAGTAGAGTGAGAACCAAAAAAGACAGAGGGAGCTCATCATTGGTTATATACAACATACATATCAAGGACAAAAGTGTAAAAAATGTTGGTTTGTATCAGAAAAAAAAAAAGAAAAATAGATTCTTAGAACTGTTTTGTTTTAAAAAAAAAAATAATCCATTCAACAGCTGAATTTGAAACACAGTTTACCAGTTGTTACAGTAAATATATTCAAAGTGAATCATATAACCACTAATGAGGTTTGAATCACTCAAGTGTACATTTGCTGTGACAACATTTTTCCCTTTACAGATCATCCCTCTATTTATAAAAGAGCTGAAAATTAACATTTCCTGCTTTTGTCAAACTGAAGCATCTTTCAATAGTTCCCAGCAAACATCTGAAGGATTCTTGCATCCTGAGATCATCTGGCCATTATGTTTTCAAGTGTTGTCTCTTTTCAAGAACCGGGTGAGACGCGCAGAATAAGTGATTGCAGATTCTTTGTAAAATAGCAACAAGAACACAACAAAAATACCCGATGGAGAAAAGATCATGGGTTACCATTCACGGCAGATGGGAATCAACGTAAATTGACAGTGGAAGTTTTCATTCTGCTTTGCACATGACT
>NC_056660.1:110470381-110660381 GCF_018350195.1 Panthera tigris
TTATGTGTATTTCATAACAATTTTTTTAAGTTTATTTTGAGAGAGGGAGAGCGCATGCACGTATGCTAGCAGGGGAGGGAGGGAGGGAGGGAGGGAGGGAGAGAGGGAGAGAGGGAGAGACAGAAAGACAGAGAGACAGAGAGAGAAGAGAGAATCCCAAGCAGGCTCCGTGCTGGTAGTACAAAGCCCAACACAGGGCTACATCCCATGAACCATGAGATCATGACCTGGGCCAAAATTAAGTCAGACACTTAACCAACTGAGCCACCGAGGTGCTCCTACAACAATTTTTAAAAAGCCCACCAGAAAGACACGCAAAGGAAAACAGACCAAGCAGAAAATACAAATGGCCAATAATACATGCCAAAAAATGTTCAGGCTTAGAGAATCACTTTTTACCCAGTCTAGGGCAATTAAAAGAAATGCTAATCACTAATTGTGGTAGGATATGGAAAAATACGCAGCACAGCTGTATCTCACACCAGGATCAAGAGAAAGCATTAAGATGAAACTGCATATAGCCAATGACTTTTGAAAATCTCTGAGCAAAAGGCCAACTGGAACCAACCATTCTCATCTCTAAGCCTAACTAGTTTCCTCCACTTTATAAAACTCAGTGCTATTTCTTCAGATGAGCATCCAATTAAATGGCTGGCTCTGTTAAGGAGCCATGTACCCTGAAATGCTAAAATTCTATTCAGTGTGAAGAGCCTTTTATGCTTAGACACAAGGTAAGGTGGTCAATGGTGTGGGTATATTTATTCTCAAGCTCCCCTTGCAGCGTATCTAACAAATAATCACAGGACCTAGTTAAATAAACATAACAAATATTCAGAGTCATAATCAGTGGATGTAAGGAAGCGATCTATGTAGCAGTACAATAAGATCACAAGGGTGTTCAATGAAAAAACAAAAGCATATATACAAATATATAGTTTGTTACCTTTTTTAATATTGCTGCATTAACATTTGGTAGAGGAACTGGGTCATCATCTCCTTCGTCATCCATTCCCAAATCTAAGAAAACCAGAAGAGAGTTGCCATTATTCCCATTATTTATACCAAGGAGGCTATGTCTCAAATGAGTAAGTTGTAAGACGCTGTCTATGACTATGAAAACTACTCTACTAAAAATAGTTCTCTTATGAGCATTTAAAGTTAGTGGTTCCCAACAGGTCCATAAACCACCCAAAACTATAAAAAGTTGTGGGAATAGACAATTTTAGGATTATTACACAAAAAGGATCCTTAATGAGAAAGAAAAGTCACTTAATAAGTGGGACTGAGATGACTGGTCAGCCATTTAGTAAAAAATTAAAGCCAGACCCTTAGCCATACTCTTAATACCAAACTCTCTAGATGGGCTGCATTTAGAAAGACAGAGGAAAAAGTATTCAAGTAACAGAATCTCAAATCTGAAGCCCAAAGATGTATATATACACACACAAATCATGCAACCACTGACAAAAATAAGGCAGGCAGCTCCTTATGTACTGGTATGATCTCAGGATTAAAGTTTTTAAAAGCCAGGTGTAAGAAAATAAGTGTTATCTGAATAAAAATGGGCATATACTTAGATATTTAGATTTAAAATATCTTCACAGGAATACAGAAGTATTAACAATATTCTGTGTAGGGAAATTAACAAGAATGTGGGTTGAGGGACTCAGTTTCAGTGTATACCTGTTAAGAGTTATTCATCACGTACATATTACCTACAATTTTGAATCTACAGGTTGTCCTGGTAAAAACACCTAACTTTCAGATTCTCAAAGTAGTTGGTGAACTCCACGGAAAAACCTTAAAAATAAAATCCCTACGTTAAAGATTCTAAATAAGAGTATTTTTCATGCCAAATGGGTCCATCCTTCAGTCTCTACATGACTAAAAGAACGGCCAAAGTTATTTACTAGTTAGCAAGTACCAAGATTAGTGTCCCAAAGTTACTTCAGCACTATACTGGTTGTAGCAAAGAATCAGTTATGCTGACATGGCCAGTGGTGAATCAAATCATTTCAGTTCCTGATAAGTTAACAGGCGTCCTAGGCAATGGAGAGTCAGCAATGAACACAGGAGGATGCAAAGAATTGCTGCAATTTTAGATAGAACTGCTCAAACATGTCTTATTTAAAAGATGACACCTGAGTAAAACCCTAAAGGAGACAGAACACCTAAGCAGAGGAAATGGCAAAGGCAAAGGTCTTCTGATAGGAAGGTCTAGCATGTTCTAATAACACAGAAGGGATCCAGTATTACTAGAGCAGGGTTAGCAAGGGTGAAAGCAGATGAGACCAACAACAGAGGACCTGATAGTAACTGGGTACTGTGCATTTTGGCTACTGTATTGGGAATAGGTGGCAGAGACCAGGAGAAAGAAGAAAAACAACTATGAGGCTGGTGGCTTGTACAGGTTTACAGCTATGGAAGAATGATCCCAATTCTGTATGTATTTTGATGGTAGAGGCAAAAAGGTTTGCCAACAGATGGGAAGTAGAGTTAAGAGTCAAGGAAGACAAAAGTTTATGACATGAGGAACTGGATGGATGAAAGTGCCACTGGAGTTACCATTAACTGATATGAGCAGAGAAGTGTTCTCTGATATGTCAGAGAAGTGTTATTCTGAAGGGCAGGGAATTAAGAATAAGAACAATCTAGTTAGTTGTCTAACTAGACAAAGTTAGTCTAGTTCCCTAACTTTGAGGTACCAATTAGATCTCCAAGCGTAGACCAACCAGTTAAATATGTCAAGTGTAAAAATTAAAACAGATCAGAATCATAGGTAGTTTGGGGAACTGGTGTACAGACAGCATATAACTCTATGAGACTAGATGAGATGACCAAGGGAATCAAGGAGTACATATATTATGAAAAGATCCAATGATTAAGCCAGCCTTGAGGAACTACAGACTTTAAAAATGGGAAGACAGAAGGGTGCCTAGGTGGCTCAGTTAGTTAAGCATCCAACTCTTGGTTTCAGCTCAGGTCATGATCTCAGTTTCTTAAGTTCGAGCCCCACACATCAGGCTCTGTGCAGTCACCATGCGGAGCCTGCTTAGGATTCTCTCTCCCTCTCCCCCACTTATGCTGTCTCAATCAATCAATCAATCAATCAATATTTAAAAATGAGAGGATAGAAAGCTGTGAGGTAAGTACTAAGTAAAGTATCCTGGAAGTCAAATGTAGAAGGGGATGATCAAATGCTGTCAACAGGTCTAGATGAGAAATGAAACAGATCACGCACTTGACAACATGGAAGTCACTGAGCTTAACAAGCAGTTCCAGTGGAGTGGTAAAGATGAGAGTAGACTGAAAAATTATCTTAGTTTCCTGTACAGATGGATCAATCCTGTCCCCTCTCCTCCTTTCTACCAATGTCATTCCCTGATCCCATCTCGACCTAGAGTAAAAGTACAAAAATGACTATCCCAATTTGCATTAAGCCACTTTTGCTTTTCCTGTTCTAGTATGAAGTATTTTTTAAATTAATTTATTCAGGGGCACCTGGATGGCTCAGTCTGTTAAGTGTCAGACTTCAGCTCAGATCATGATCTCATAGTTCAAGAGTTAAAGTCCAGCATCAGGCTCTCTACTATCAGGAAGAACCTGCTCTGGATCCTGTGTCTCTCTCTCTCTGCCTCTCCCCAGGTGCTCCGGCACAGGCTCTCTCAAAAATAAACATTGGAAAAAAAAAGGAAAGAAACTTAATGCCTTTTTAAAAATTTATTTACTTACTTACTTAGTTACTTACTTATTTATTTAAAGTAGGCTCCATGCCCAATGTGAGGCTTGAAATCATGACCCTGAGATCAAAAGTCACATACTCTACTGAATGAGCTAGCCAGGTGCCCCTAGTGTGAAGTATTTTTAATCAGAAGGGAGAAAAAGAAGTTACAATATATAAAATACTTGAGGAACCATAATACAGAACACCAACTTGTTTAGATCCAAATGTTATTTGGAAGAAGGTTTAAGCCCTGTTAAAAACAAGGGCCTTATTGGGGCACCTGAGTGGCCTCTGGCTCTTGATTTCAGCTCAGGTCATGATCTCACAGATCGGTTTGTGGCATTGAGTCCCACATCAGGCTCTGTGTTGAAGGTGTGGAGCACGCCTGGGATTCTCTCTCCCACTCCCTCTGCTCCTCCCCATCTTGTGCGTGCACAGGTGCTTGCTCGCTCTCTCTCTCAAAATAAATAAAACAGTTATCAAGGATCACCTCCCTAGCATTTAAACTAAGGATGTACAATGTCTTTTCCACTTTTAGACTAACTTCACAAGTAGCAACAGTCATTCCTTTAAGCTATTTAGTTTCAAGGACTTCTGAAAGACACCTGTATCCTGATATCACATCCTGAACCTGAACAAATCAGTAAGTCCACGTGCACACATGCCAAGATTTTCAGTTCTGATTATACTGTGATTAGGTTTTATTTTTGTCTTCTAAGTCACAAAAAAACCCATAATCAGAGATACTGCAGATGCAAAACAAAGAAAGCAGTAAGCTGCCAAATCCAATGGGCTCCAATCCTGATGAGCTAGAATTTTATATAAACGACTGGTACTTAAGATAAAAACAATTCACCTATGATGCCCAAAGGCTATGAAAGCAAAGAATCATTTAACTGTTGCTATCACTCCACTTGCTTCAGTGATCAAAAGAGGCATGGATAACCTTCACGGAGCCCTATGTTCTTATATGGGCAAATGCTTTTTGAAGCAGCACAGGACAGATTAGTGTGCCAGACACTACTAAGATGAAATAAAGAACACTTTCATCGCCAAAGCAAGTATTCAGGCAGCAGTTTTGGTATCAGTTCTACATCTTCTAGATAAAGCCTTACTCACCTGCCTTTAGGGACACTTGGAATGCTTTCACACTCTTTATTAGTGACCATACCATAGTTCTTCATTCAACAGGTACTTGATGAACAGTGACTGTGGGATGTACCAAGGGGTTTACAACTTAATAGAAGTGATCTATGTATGTATGTACCAGGATACAGGACCGTAAGTGCCACATGATTGGTACCAATTACCAAAAAGAATTACATGTTCAGCTTTTATCAGCAAACAGAAATTACCAGCTTAGAAAACAGAAGACACACCCTCTGTAATTTAGCTTTTGCCTCTACCAAACTTAATATGTGCAGGAAGAAATCCTCTTACTACGAAATTCCAAATAACCAGTCTGTAGATGAATGTGATAATCACTCTGGTCACCTCAAAATGCCTCCCTTGACTTCCACAAATCTTATTCCACTCATTCTCCACTTCTGACTTCTACTCTCTTAACTCCACCTGTCTCCCATTCCAATATGGCTGACTGCCAACCTCAATTTACTCCCACAGATAAATACTCCTATAACCCACCACACAAAGTCTATGTATCCCTAGTAGTCTACAGCTCAGGGATCAATCCACACAGTCAACTGTCTAGTAGACTGTTACAAAACTCTTCTGGGCGTGGGGTGGGGAGGGGACCAAACATACATAACATGTTCAAGCTCCAAAGTCACATTCTTTCCATTTCTCTCAAGCCCATTCTTCAGCTCTACCAACTAGAGTATCACAAGCTCACCCCACACCAATAAACCCCAACTAAAAGCTTCAATTTTACTTTTCTCTAACACACCTTGTCCACTTTACCTCAGAATAACCTCCCAAAACATCCTAATTTTACTAAATTTGAAATATTGCCTCACTAGTACCACCCACTATAGTCTCTACCCAAGCCTGAAAAATAACATCAGCCAAGATATTTCCCCAGCACCTCTTGGCACATTTTATCAATGCACTAATTATACCATGTGACAGTGTGTCTTGTTTGGTGTCTTTCTCTCTTCCCAGTTTATAAATCCTTCAAGGGCAAAGACGGTTTCTCACTTAGCTTCCTTTCCCCAACATACAGCTAGTGCTTGGCATGTAACTTTTCTCTTAGCTGAAGCATAAGCTACATAAAAAACCTTTGATATTTGAATACAGAACAACATTCTTCTTACTATTAATTTTTTTTCACCAATGCAAGAAATTGATTTGCATTGTCTCCATATACTATTAACTAATGTCTACCAACCCACTGGAATAGTAAGAAAAGATTCAAGTGAACTAGTACAAGTTTCAAAATGTTTCAGGACCTGTTTTGTAACCTTACTTCTTTAACGTGCGGGATCTATGCTTTGCAGCAGTTTCAAAGGAACGACAAAAAAGACAAAAAGGAAAACGTGGTTTAAAAAAAAAAAAAAAAAAAAAAAAGACCAACATCTCAGTTTACCATCTACTCAGCTTACTCCCCTGCTGAAACAAAGTACTCTATTTAGCTACCATATAGGGAGGTATCTCTTTTTCCGGAGGCTTTTATTTTTCTCATTACAAACAGCGAACCCAAATTTACTTCAAAGAGAATTGGGCGGGCCATTATTGTCTGATGCTGGGAAATCACTTCAGTATTAGTTTATGGCCTTACCTATTTAGCAATGGGGAAAAAAAAAAAAAAAACCTCATTAATTCAGACAATACAGCAAGGATGTCCTGTATCAGAAAACTGTAGTTTTTAATTTAAAAAATGTAAACTTTACCCCTCATACTCTTGTGCACTTAATGACAAATCATGCCTTGTATAAATTCAATGTTCACAGGTTATCTCCACCTAAATATTACTTCTACTTTTCCTTCACCCAGGTTTTCTAATAAACTTACCTTCCAACATGGTCTTGATAGTCACAGACTGTTTGGCAATTTCAACATCAACTTCAAATATCTCTCCATCAGAACTCTGCAACTTAATTGAAGGCATCTAAAAAAAAAAGGTATTATATTGAACTTGAAATTTAAGAGATATTAGTTCTATGCATTTGGTCAACTATAGTCTGTTAGAAGACCTCTATCTTACTAACTACAAAATCCTAAGGACCCGTACTATGTAAAACCCCTGTTAAACACTTCAAGTGGTTATTCACAGGCTAGCATAGAAGTGTTGACAGAAAATTTTTTCAAAGTTTCAAATTTTTTATAACTCATAGGAACACAAGCTTTTAAGGCCTGCCCTAATGAAATTATTACTGGAATAAATTTAAGAGTTACATTCTACACTTCTAATGCAAAATATACTTTAAATAAACTTGTTTATTTTGTCTTTGCCTGCTTTTCTGCTCTTACTAAGTACTCATTACTCTCATCTGAATAGTTAACTGCCACAAAAAACTGCAAACCTGAGGGTGGTCAGTCCTAAACAAACAAAGCTAATAACGTACTCATTTTCCAATAGTGAAACTTAAGTGAAAAATGAGTTCAAATCCAAGGAGTATATGAGAATATACTTACATATGTTTGCATCAATGTAAAATATGCAAGATAATGAAATATTTAAGGATAAATAATCAATCTAATTTACAAAACCAAATAAGGTACCTAAATTTAACAGTACTTCTTAGCTTTCATTACAACTGTCCAGGTTTCCAAGTTTGAGTTCTGCTAAAATCCTCAAAGAAATAACCCATTACTTGCTCCAAAAATGTATTTATTACCTCAGATAAATTATGAGTCATTGGGAAAAAGACACTTCTTAGATAAAAATTAATTAAGCAATTAACTACAAAGGACTTGAGTTCTGACAAAAAAACAACCAAACACTTCTTTAAAATTAAAAGTTCTAAGCCATCAATTTCTTATTTTCAGATTGTTGGCAAAGGCACTTGGGGGAGGACTCTCAAGATTAATCCACGATCTCTCCAAGTTTCAAGTACAGAATTGAAAGGCCCTTGCTTCTGAGTATTCATAATCCTGCAATGTCACTATTAAGTTGAAATTGCAGAGTTTGGCATTTAAAACGTTCACTGCAGGGCGCCTGAGTGGCTCAGCTGGTTAAACGCCCAACTCCTGATTTCAGCTCAGGTCATGATTTCATGGTTTGTAAGTTCAAGCCCTACATAGGGCTCTGTGCTGACATGGAGAATCTACTTGGGATTCTCTCTCTCTCTCTCAAACACTAAAAAAATTTCAACCATTCACTGCACCTATTTTAGGATCAAAGACTTCAAACCCATGAAATCAGTTAAAATATTCATTCGCCTTTTCCCAATTATCTCCATTCCTCCAAATAAACAAAAGAAAGGAAGCAAAAATGTTTTAAAACCAGCCACTGAAATATCCTGCTCTCACTCATCAATGGTTAGAGACAATCTCATTTCACTTTTCAGTTCACAAAGATGTCTGTTCCTCCATGATGCTTAATGCTTGCCAATAATGCAGTTGTTCTGTTCAACAGAAAAGGGCCCAGTACAGAGAACCTTCCCTGTGACAGGGCAGTAACAAAAGGTAATCCCAAAGGAAATACTTCAACGTTTTTTAACATAACATTCTACATTCTTTTTACATTCGATAGTACTGGAATGAACACTAAAGAATGACAAGTCTGGGACTTCGTTGATAAAATTAGTTTTAAGGAAGGTGACCATTTCGTATTTCTCTCAAATAACTCTTGGCAAATAATTAGATCTGCTTAGTCATAGTCAAATTCCTGTATTAGGTTACTCTTAAGGGAGTGGAGATCTTATTAAATAAGCAGGGAGGCAATCTGTTAATCTGTAATCGGATGCACTTTGTGATGCCAAACTTAATACTTAAAGAGAACTTTTTTTTAATGTCTTAGAGCTAGAATTCGGTGCAAAACTGCAATAATAATGGACGAGATTTTGATTTGACAGGTTTTCAAGCAATTCTTTAAGTTCCTCATCTTGAAAATTAAATCACCCTCCATGACTGGAATGAAGCAGGTTCTGTCAACAACATAAAGAAAAAGCTGTTTTAAGGGACCCGAATTCTGGCACCTCCTTTTGGAGAGGAGAGCGAAGTCTGCGTTGCTCTGTGACAGATACATTCTATTGTGACGCTCTGATACATTCACTATCCCAAAACCCAAACGTGAGGTCCTATCCAGGTGAACATTCTAACCCTGTAAACCATGACCCAAAGCGTCTGGCTTTTAATGAGTTAGGCCTCCCTAAAAGTCACACCACCATGACGAGGGCATCTGCTATTTCAACAGTTGTTTCAGCAACTCCAAGCTGTGGCAAAAAAATGGCGAGAAATATTCTGAAGGAGCAAGCGGCTATCTGCAAGCATGCGGCCCAAACACAGCCAGGACCCGGGACTAGTGAGGGCAGATACAAGGGAGAGAAGGAACGCGAGCCAAAAATCCAGCGCTCCCAAACTCCCACCGGCCACGCTCCCTCCGGACACCAAAACAACAAACACGCACACCACGCCCACGCCCGCCCAAAGACCTGCACTGAAAGCCCCGCCGCCACCCACGCCCAAGAGAAGCCCAGGGCCGCAGCCTGGGCCTCGCAGCCGAGCTCTGCGCCGACTGACGCTCGCCCCGTGCGAGGAAGGACCAATCCCGGGCCCGGCTCGCACCTTCTCCCGCCCGCCAGCCTGGGCGCCCACGAGGCGTCGTGAGGACGCGCGGCCAGGAGAGGCCTCGCCGTCGGGGGGGATGGGAGGGAGGGGGAGGTGGGGCGGGAGAACGGGAGCCAGCGACAGGTTCCACTGGGCCTGAGGGACGTAAGGCCCAGGTGCCTCCCGCCTCCGGCAGGCCAAAGCACAGCGGTGCGGACACCCAGCTCGAAATCCACGGCACTACCGCCCCATTCCGCTCGGCCTGCGTCTACTCACGGTGCTCGGTCTCAAGGAGACTGCGGGCCGGAGGGTGACAAGAATAGGGCAGGGGGGGGCCTCCGCTACGAGAAGAGAAAGGCAGAGAACAAGGCCACTACGGCGGCGCGGCGCGGCGTCGGCCTTTATAGAAGCGGGCGCAGGCGCCGAGGACCCCGGAGCCGGAGGCGTCACAGAGCCGGTGGGGCTGGCCGCCGAGATCGCCTGACGCAGGCCGAGGACGGTGGGGCGGAGAGGCGGCGGGCGCGAGGCGCGGGGGCGGGGTTTCGTCCTTACCCTCCCGCTCCACCCCACCCCACCCCACCCCACCCCCGAGAGCGCGGCTCGCTGTCCTGAAAGCAGGAGCGCGGGCCTGGCTGGGGTACTCCGCAGCCAGCCAGGGTCCTTCAGGCAGGGGCTGGCCTAAGCCGAATTAAAGACCCCAGTCCTGAAAAACCTAGAAACTGCTTGGGGGGGGGGGGGAGGGGAGGGTTAGTGTTCGGGAGCCTTTCTGGCTTCCCTTTCCTGAAGGGGAAAGAAGGCTCAGGCGAAGAATGGCAGATGGGCGTTGCAGTCACCGCCCTGAGATACCGCTGGGTGCCTCAGCGTCATCCCCTGTGCCCAGCATGCGTTAGTTCTCTCTCCATAACAACCCATGAAGTGAAGTTCTGTTACCTTTTCCCCTGCTGTATACCTGAGAACAAATTCAGAACGACACAGTTTAGTGTTCCTAAGCGTTGTTTCCTACTTGTTTTCTGAAAAGGCCTCCAGGCCAAAAATAACCATCGTTGCAGGGAAACCGCAAGTCCAGGCCCCTCCCGCAAACGTGTATTGAGCAAAATGTGCATGAAGCGGTGCTGGGGGATTCTGCGGTGAACCAGGCAGTCAGGGTGCAGCCTGCGCAGAACTCTGTCCGGGTCCATAGGATGGAACCAACGCTACAGGAAAGGGGTTAGAGCTTGGCAAAGCACTGCGCCCAAGCCCCATGCCACCCAGTCAGGGCCTTTTCTGGGCTCCACCCTTTTGCTGCTTCGTGAACCTTGCCACCCCTCCCTAGGAGACTAAGGCGCCTGGCTCACCTAACCACCAGGCATGTGATGGGATTCCTGACGCCAGGGAGACAAAAGAAACTTCCAAACAGGGCCCCCTAAAGAAATCAGAGGCCTACAGCTCTTCTGGGATGGGACTGGGCAGGGAGGCCAAGCAACTTCTTGGGTTACCAGGCCTTTGTCTACAAGCTGTGGTATCCAGTGTCTGCCAGGTGCCACAACTGATGGCAGGGAGATGAAAGGACCTACAGCCCTCATACTTTTTTCCCGAAACACAGCCCTGCCCTCAGCACCTCCAGCCTCAGGTTCCCTAGGCGTGTCCCACTGGAGCTCCTTTGCCCCCTTGCCCATGGCACACAAGGTGGAACCTTGTAAACTCTTGTTAAGCATCCTAAGCGGGACTGAGCAATGCCGGGTCACACATCTAGCCTGAGGACCCTGCATGAAGTACGTGTATGTTTTTCCAAATATGTCTGGGGACCCCCAATATTAGAATCATCAAGGTATGCTTGTTTTTAAAACGCAGATTTCAGTGGTGCCTGGTGGCTCAGTCTGTTAAGCTTCCAACTTCCACTCGGGTCATGATCTCCTGGTTCGTGGGTTCGAGCCCCGCGTCTGGCTCTGTGCTGACAGCTCAGAGCCTGGGGCCTGCTTCATATTGTGTGTCTCCCTCTCTCTGCCCCTCCCCTGCTCATGCTCTGCCTCTCTCTCTCTCAAAAATAAACGTTAAAAAATTAATAAAAACAAAATAAAACCTAGCTTTCATGTATTCACATATACTCTATTATATTCATAGATTATCTCAGGAAACATACACAAGAAATTGCCTTGTTGGGAGGGGAACTAGGTGACTGGGGGACAGGGGTTGGGGTGATTTGTTCACTTTATAACCTTCTCTATCTTTTGAATTTCAATTCATATAAATATGTTACATATCAAAAATGTTTTACCTCAAAAAATAAGTTGGCATCAAGTCAAGAAAAACAAAGATTCCTGGGTCCACTCTTGATCTAATGACTCCGATTCCCTGACGGCAGGTTTTTCTGCCTTTTAAACAAGTTTTCCAAGTGATTCTTAAGCCCAGGCTAAGTTGAGAAATCTCTGTAGTAGGGTCTCAGTGATGAAGGACTGCTAAGAAGGGGCCAGCAGTGTCTGTCAATGGTGACTCATTCAGCTCCACACTTTCTGAATCAACCCTACCCTCCTTCAAACTGTCCTCTCAGGATCGACAGGGCAGCTGCAGGACCTTGGGGTCCAGGCTGGTGATCCTTCATCCCCTCTCATGTACACATAATCACGAGCCCGGGTCAGAAAGGACTGGCCCCCACATATTCCCTTTGGCAAGTAAGAATGCGAGGAGAAGGAGATTCCTCTGGCTTCAAAGCTGGCCCTGAAACAGCTGCGGTCTTGTCCTAAGTTCGGTTACTCCACATACCACGTAATCAAAGCTCCTTGTTCTATAGATGAAGGAAATGAAAGAGAAGAGACTTTTCTGCTGTCATACAGCCACTGCAGAGCAAGGTTGATGCTTCAGCCCCAGCTATGCTTCTGCCACCAGAGCACAGGTATTGAATTTTAGCTACATCCCTCAAATGCCAGGAATATTTGCTAATTTACTGTTACAGGGAAGCTAAATGGCCCGCATTCAAGTCCAGATAGGAAAACGTGCCTTTAAAAGAAAATTTTTTTATGTTTATTTTTGAGAGGACGGGGGAGGGGCAGAGAGAGAGGGAAACAGAATCTGAAGCAGTTGTCAATGTAAAGCCGGTAGTGGGCTGGAACTCACAAACCCCAAGATCATGACCTGAGCCAAAGTCGGACACTTAACCAACTGAGCCACCCAGGCGGCCCTGCTGCTTTTTTTTTTTTTTTAATATTTATTTATTTATTTATTTATTTATTTATTTATTTATTTATTTATTTTTGAGAGAGCAAGCATGCACACGTGCAAGTGGAGGAAGGGCAAAGAGAGGGGGACAGACAATCCAAGACAGCCCAGTGCTGACAGCAGCGAGGTGGGGCTTGAACTCTTGAGAACCATGAGATCATGACCCCAGCCCAAATCAAGAGTCAGACACTTAACCGACTGAGCCACTCAGGCGCCCCTGAAAAGCTGCTTTTTATAGTGAATTCATTTCCAGAGATGATCTCCCTTTGTAAATCAAGTTTCATGGCTATAAAGTGTTCATAGGAGAATTCCTATGAGGACCAGCTCCCTCAGTGCATCTAAAATGGGACTCTGCTGCCCAGAATTCAGTTCACGCTCCCTTTGTAAGGCACCAACCCATGGGACAGACTCTGAACTCTGGATGTGTGTTCCAGCCTATAGGACAGCATGTAACCTAAGAGATAATCCAGTCCCCAGGAGATCTCTGGCCTTCCTTCTATCTTTTTCCAAACTCCAAGTCTTCTGTCTAAAAATCAGACTACCTTATTATTCCAGAAGAGAGAATGCTGAATGCAAAGAAAAAACTCAAATTCTTGGATCTTGATTCGCAAAGTGAACCCTTAGAATAAATGGACTTTTTAGCGCAAGATTTTTTTGAGCACTGAAAGCCCAAGAGGCTGAAGGACTGAAATCTTAAATTTTATACTAGCAACAGCACAGTTAGGAAACATAAGATGTGATGATGCCAGAACCAATTTTCCAAAATGATAAGTGTGGGGAAAAAATTGAAGCAAAGGAAGCATTGCAGTCAGCTACTGGGGTGGGTGTCTGAGAAAGGACTCTCTCCCACTCTTTCCCCTGATCCTCTCTGCGCAGGGATAGGGAGAGATTAGGACCCGCAAAAAGGTTTGCAGGCTCTGAAAGTAGAGAGAATCTATGCCTCAGTCTGTGAGAAAGGTCTCAAGTCTTCCATGAAGAGAAAATATGGGATCAGTCAAGTAGAAATGGCAGGTGGGTGTGCCTAGGCACGTGGGCCTGGAAGTGCCCACGCCTGAGGTTCATGTGTGTGGATCCCAGAGAGCATCTAAATATGTCCTGAAGCCCTAAAGCAGCATGGAAGTTGCTTGAAGAGGGATAGATGATCAGGAGGAGGCTTGTGGGATGTAATCAAGAGAACCTACATGAACCTAGGTGAACCTACACCGACCAAGTCAGAAGCTATGGCACAAATTCAGCCATCTGTGGGCACAGCAGAAATCAAGGATGACACCTCACCACCGGCGGGGGTAGGATGTGCCTGCCTCCTTGAGCAGTAGAGGAAGACAGATGAAGACCAATGAGCAGACAACCTCCAGCCCCCTCACCTCTCACTCCGTGCTATGACCACATCAACTCTGCAGAATGAAGCTCTGACCCTAGATAGCAGAAGAGGGTCAGACCCCTCCATTTGACTGAGTGTGTACCCCTGAAATGACTGAATGACCATATACTCACTTGACTTACCGTGCCAGGAAGTGACCAGATTACATTTCTGCTACAAAATGGAATAGACAGAAAATAAGAAAATGAAAGACCTATCATTTAGGCACACCCATGTTTTCTGACTTTTAAATCCCATCTGGCCACCAGTGCACAAGGATCGTGCAGATCTGCTGCTGCCCACCTGCTGCTGCCCACCTGCTGCTCACATCCTGTATTATCTGAGCAGGATAGGTGGTGTCCCCTTTCTAGCCTCAGTCTTCTTGTCTATAGAATGGGGTTTATAGTGGTACCTACCTCATAGGATTTTTGTGGTCATGAATTATTTGAGTCACCAGAGGGGTCAAACTGAATACAGTGACAATACCAAGTGTTAGCAAGGACATGGAACAATTGGAACTCTCACATGTTGCTGGTGAGTGTCCAAATTGGTACACCAGGAAGTTGGCAGGATCTACTAAAGCTAAACATACATATACCAAGTGGCTCAGCAATTCCAATTATGGACAAATACCCAACAGGAATAAATTCTGTCCACCAAAAAATATGTTTAAGAATGTTCACGGCGGGGGCACTTGGGTGGCTCAGTCAGTTAAGCGTCCAACTTCGGCTCAGGTCTGATCTCACCGTGAGTTCGAGCCAGTATCAGGCTCTGTGCTGACAGCTCAGAGCCTAGAACCTGCTTTGGATTCTGTGTCTCCCTCTCTCTCTGCCCCTCCCCTGCTCACACTCTGTCTCTCTCTTTCTCTCAAAAATAAATAAACATTAAAAATTTTAAAAAAAGAACGTTCACAACAACTTTGAACAAAGCAAAAAAATAACAAACCCACCAAATGTAAATGAAAAAACAACCTCGTATATTCACAGAATGGAATGATCGTAAACAGCAATGAAAAAGAAACTATCGATGTCAACAACAGCATGGATGAATCTCACAGACATAACGAGCAAAAGAAGCAAGACACGGGAGTATGTACTGTATGAGTCCACTGAAATGAAGACCAAAACAGGCCAAAAACACCCTAATTTAGAGAAGACAACATAATAGTTACCTTTAGCAGATAAGGGAAGCTTCTGGGATGCTAGAAACTCTCTATCTTGATCCAGGTGGTAGTTTCATGAGTGTGTGCATATATAAAAATTCACTGAGCTGGGGCACCTGGGTGGCTCAATTGGTTAAGCGTCTGACTTCAGCTCAGGTCATGATCTCACAGTTCATGGGTTCGAGCCCCGCATCGGGCTCTGTGTTGACAACTCAGAGCCTGGAACCTGCTTCATATTGTGTCTCCCTCTCTCTTTGCCCCTCCTCTGCTCTGTCACGTGCTCTCTCTCTCAAGAATAAATAAACATTAAAAAATTTTTTTAATTCACTGAGCTATAATCATATTTGTGTACTACATACAGGTAATATCTCAAGTTTTAAAAAAATGGGGGGAGGGGTATAAAATGTGACAGTGTGTGTTGCATGCTTAGCATGGTGCCACTGTCAATTCCCCAAAGATCTTTGAGCCACTGTAGCCTCTCCTTGCACATGGTTGCCCTTCACAGTCAAGGTTGGAGGAGTAAAGGAAGATGCTGGGAAGGTGGTGGGAGATAGTTGTAAGGCCCCTGTGCCCAGGGAGGACTTATCTGCCCAGGACCCAAGAGTCCAACTGAGTCCTTGAACAAAGCTGAAGAAAAGGCCACTCATCAGCTTCCTTGCTTCTCCCTCAGGCAGCCAGTGCAGTGCCTCCACTGGAAGGCTATGGACCCATCCTCAGGAGGAAGCTGCTGTGGAAGCTCCAGGCAGAAGTGCCATCCACACCTAAATGGAAGAGGAGAGAACTTCCTGACTCCTATCTGTGCCCAACACCATCAGATCTCATGGGCCTACGCTGGATTGAAAGGTTATCACACAGGGGGGGATTGAAAGGTTATCACCCCAGGCCACATGGCAGGGAGGTGGGCACTGAACCTAGGTCTGTCTGACTCACCACAAGGTGAGTCCATGGATTACCCTCTATTCCAGCCTCTCCAAGAGAGAAAGTCTATGGTGATACGTGGGTACCCTCTGTGGGCTCAGAGTGGCTACACAGGGCCCAAAGAAGGCAGGGACAGGGATGGGTTGCTCTGCAGTGTAGTTCTGGCCAATCCCCAAGCACTGATTGGCTCTGGCCAGCAGATGGTGCCAGAGGGCCAGACAGCCGTCCAAAGAGCATTTCACTAAACCTGCTCCCTCAGAGATGCCTTCAGAAGCTGCCTTCTCTCTTCACCAGGACCAAGAGTTCTGTCCAGATCCCTGGTATGACCATCAGAGACTGAATGCCAGTACAGCTTGACCACATGCACACAGTGTGACCTTGGAAGTAGCCTTCAGCCCTGTGGGCCACAGCATCCCTCTGTGAAATCAAATTCATGCACAAGTCCTGGCAACAGGGGCCGGGTAGGCTCACTCAAAAGTAGGGCAGCGCAGGCCATCGAGGGCTCTTTTATAGATGACATAATCATGACAGGCATGACCTACTATCTCCCACTATATCCTCCTATGGGAACCCAAGGACACCAGCGCCAGTATGGCATCTGGAGCCAGCACACTGGAGCAAAGACCACGAGACGGCAATCTGTCTGAACGGTCCATAGCCCACCCTGCCAGCTGACTGCCCAGGGATCTCCAGGCCAGGACCTGAGATGCTGAACATTCCAAGAGCCAGACTCTGGGCAACATCAATGAGGTGAAGGCAAGTGTGACTTTAATATCTCTTACAAATCAAGTGCTAATTTCTGACTGCTGAATGCCTAGTTAGGAAGGCATGTCTTCCAAGGGGCCACTGATTGGCAAGGGCATCCCCAGGAGAATCTCTTGAGTACAGGCCCAACCCATGACCCACTAACTGGCCCAGAAAGCTGCCAGTCAATCCATTATTGAATATTTACCTAGTATTAGCCTCTCCACCCACCATGTCATAGGCAGCGATAAACAAGACAGAAAAAGGACTTGAGTATCAGGGGGTAAGAGATGAGAAGCACATACAGAAAATGGTATGTAGATAAGTATTGTGAAGAAGATAAAAATTGACCTAGAAAGTGAAGTGAGGGAAGGCAGGGGCAGCAATACATGTAAGCAGAAACCTGCTGAAGAAGGCACAGCCATGGAGAAGTGGGACAGCTATTCAAGTAGCCTAAGTACAAAGGCTCTAAGATAAGAATGACCTTCACATGTTCCAGGAACAGCAATGCCAGCATCGTCAGTGCTTAATGGGGGGAGAGTGAAAGGCAGTGAAGGTAGAGGAACAGGCAAGGACCAAAGCATGAAGAGCTTTGCAGGGAAGACATCATAAGCAAGTTGGATTTTATTTTATTTGCATTTAGCAACCTCAGGGGATAGAGGGTAAACATCAAGTGACCTGATCTGATCCACAGTTTAGAAAGATCACTCCATGGGGCACCTGGGTGACTCAGTCAGTTAAACATCCAACTTCGGGTCAGGTCATGATCTCGCAGTCTAGGAGTTCAAGCCCCATGTTGGGCTCTGTGCTGACAGCTCAGAGCCTGGAACCTCCTTCAGATTCTGTGTCTCCCTCTCTCTCTCAAAAATAAACATTAAAAAAAAAAAAAGTATTCTGTGACCGTGTGGAGAACGTAGTTGCTGGGAAAAAGGGAAGTAGTAAGATCCTTCAGGAGGCTTGAACCAGGGTAGTGGCAGTGAAGGTGAGCAGAAAGATATATTTGGAGGTATAGCTAATGGCTTACCTGTGGAAAATAACTGCATTCATTTATTTACTAAGACAGGGAGCCCCAGGAGTTTGGGTGAGAGATCAGGAATTCAGTTTGAGATGCATGTTAGATATCTGAGTCATGTCAAGGTGGCAGCTGGATATAGAACTCTGAAGTTCAGGGGAGAAAATGGGTTAAAGATATAAACTTGGGATTCTTCAGCATACAGGTGGAACTAGATGAGATCACTTAGGTAGAAGAGAGATAGAGACCTAAACATTGGGTCACTCTCCTATTTATCAAAAAACTTGGGAAGTAGCAGTCAAAAACATAGGGCAACAAGCACATCTAGTGTCATGGTAGACAAAAAAAAGAAATTATTTCCAGGAAGTTGTTTTGGTCAATTGCTTCCAATGCTAAAAACTGGTTTTTTTTTTTAAAGTAGGCTTTATGCCCAGCATGGGGCTTGAACTCCCGACCCCAAGATCAAGAGCTGCATACTGTACAACTGAGCCACCCAGGTGCCCCTGAAAACTGGAATTTATTATAGTCAGAAAAACGTCAGGGTGCCTGGGTGGCTCAGTCGGTTAAGTGTCCAACTTCGGCTCAGGTCATGATCTGCAGTTCGTGGGTTTGAGCCCCACGTCGGGCTCTGTGCTCACAGTTCAGAGCCTGGAGCCTGCTTCGGATTCTGTGTCTCCCCTCTCTCTCTGAAAAATAAACATTAAAATAAAAAAGAAAAATGTCTACTATACTTGGCAATGTAAAAATAACCTTGATAAAGCCTGTTATTTAAGTGGAGTGATGTGTCAGGAAGACAATGTAAGAGGAGATAGAGAATACCTAACAGTTCTTTCAAGTTTGACTAAGAAGAGGAACACAGAAAAGGGGCAGACACTTAAGGGAGATTGTGAGGTCAAAAGAATTTGTTTTCAGGATTGAAGATACTGGAGCCACGCTTGTATGCTGTTGGGAATATTCCAGTTGAGGTCAACATTACATATACAGCTGCAGAAAGGTTGGTGGAGGTGGTGACAGGAAGAAGAAAGTATAAATTGGCAAGGTCATCAGAGTTCTGGAGTTTAGGAGAGGAGATGCTGGCAATCTGAGAAGAGACCATGTGAATCAGTCCTCTTGAAGTCTGAGAAGGAATCTCAGGAAGCAGAGGGGATTGTCTGGCACTAACTATGATCACTTTGACATTTGTATAAATGAGTCCCTACCAGTACAGTTGCATCCATTTCTCTAGCCATGTTCTGTTGCTCAGGGACAGGTGTCAGACTCTGGACATAAAATCCTAGCCTGGGCTACAACAGGTTCCCATCTCGCAGCTTCCCTTTTGATGCTCTTGATCTCCTGCCCCCCTGCAGGTGAAAGCAGAAATCTCTGGAGATGTCAGGTGATGACCAGTTTTGGTCTACAAACTATACTCGTTTTCTATTTTTTTAAATGTTTATTTACTTTGAGAAGGGGGGTGGGGAGGAACAAAGAGAGACACAGAATTCAAAGCAGACTCTAGGCTCTGAGCTGTCAGCACAGAGCCCGACATAGGGCTCAAACTCACAGACCACGAGATCATGACCTGAGCTGAAGTATGACGTTTAACTGACTGAGCCACCCAGGCGCCCCTCTACTTTTCTCTTTTAAAAGAAGCATGGTATGAGGCTCCTTGGTGGCTCAGTCATTTACGCATCTGATTCTTGGTTTTGGCTCAGGTCATGATCTCATCATGATCTCAGGTTTGTGAGTTTGAGCCTGGCATGGGGGTCTGCACTGCCCAGGAGCAGCGTGCTTGAGATTCTCTCCCTGCATCTCCCGGCTCTTTCTCTCTCAAAATAAATAACTTTAAAAAAAGAAAATAAGGGTGATCTTGTGATAAATAGTGTCTAATACAGCCTGGTGAGAAATAGCTCCTTTTCATCCTTTGGGTCTGAGCTCAGTGTCATTTCCTCAGAGACCACCAGCCTCATTACTAGCCTGATCAGTGCATTGTTAAATGTTTGACATTTCCAGTAACTTTCACTGAACCTTTCTCTCTGGTCGGGTCTTCAAAGCAAGCACTCTTAACTCCCTTTTCCATCACAATTCTAGTCTTTGACTTCCACAAATGGGCACTGAACTTCCTGGCAGCTATAGCTTACCACTGAATTAGGAAACATCTGCTAATCATCTCTTGAAAGAACACCATTGGGTACTGTCCATGGAAGACTAAATGGACCTCACCAATGACAATACTGTGGATGGCTCAAGGCTATCTCCAGAGAGATTCCCAGGGGGTCTAAACAGCAATAGGAACCACATGTTGCATTATTAGTAGCATTTTAGGGAAAGAAAACTCAACAGTCCATGTACTTATCCCAAACCTGTTGAGGATACAAACTACTTACAAACTTCAGCTACGAGATACAGAGAATTGATGGTTACCAGAGGGGAGACGGGTGGGGGGTGTGTGAAATAAGTGAGGGGGATTGAAAGCACACCTACCTTGATGAGCCTGAGTAATGTATAGAACTGCTGAATCACTGTATTGTACTCCTGAAACTAATACAACACTGTATGTTAACTACACTGGAATTAAAATAAAACAAAACAAAACCTTCAGCCATGAGAATCTGTGATTTGCTTTAAAAAAAAAAAGAGAGAGAGAGAGGAGTGCCTGGGTGGTTCAGTTAAGCATCCAACATCAGCTCAGGTCATGATCTCACAGTTTGTGGGTTTGAGCCCTGCGCAGGGCTCTGTGCTGACAGGACAGCAGGCTAGAGCCTGCTTTGGATGCTGTGTCTCCCTCTCTGCCCCTCTCCTGCTTGCGCGCGCTCTCTCTCTCTCAAAAATAAATAAATATTTTTTAAAAATTAAAAAAATAAAAAAGAGAAAGACATGGCCTTTTTTCCAGCATTTAATCACTATCTATCTCTTTTACCTCTGGGAGAGGAATTCTGGTCCAGGTGTAACAGGAATCACAAATCTGGGATTTTTTGCTCATTCCACTTACTTGGTCATCACTGACCTTTGTGTGTTCAACTTTTAAAACAAATCTGTACATTATAAATATCCATAATTATTTTCTTTTCCTCAAATTTATATACCAGCTGCTAAAAACATCATAACATATGTACAGGATAGCACTAGGACGGCAACAATGCCATTTCAGCAAACATCCCATTTTTGTCTACATGGCAGTACCTGTGTAATTAAATATACAGAATAAAAAGCAGAAATAAAATACACTTATAGTCCTAAGACACAGGCTTAAACTAAGATTGAAACAAATACGGAGATCATCAGGAAAGCCTGAGATAATACATCAACAACCTTGGTAAATTGTACGACTGCGAAGGGAAAAACTTAAAAAAAAAAAAATAGGTGCACCTCATTTGAATAGAATCCACCCCAAAATAAACAAGCCCATCATAAAACTTTAAGGTTCATTTCTAGGAACACATTAGGCTGACAAGTAAGGGGAATGCTTATTATACAGGACAGGCGAAAGTCACTATTGAAACAGAGTCCTACAGTATATTTTAATTTTACCAAAACCCACAACCACCACCAATCACCACAAAAACCAATTTTCCGAAATTTGCAGCTGGAAAACTGAGCAGTGATTCTTAAATCTAAATGTAAATTAAAATCACTTGAGAAACTTAAAAAAATATGCCTACATATGCCTCCAAACAATTTAAATCAGATTTTCTGTGGGCACCAAGGCTGAGAACCACAGAAATAACCATCCTTATCCTACTCATCTAAAGCTAAGTCTTTCCGAAAAATAATTTAACTATTCTTCCATTTAAAACATATCTACTGCAACCAAGAAAAGGAAAAAAGTCATGTGTGTTTGCTTAGAATATTCAACCTAAGAAATGAGCGTACCATTTTTTCATTCATTTTACCCTTAAGAGTTCCAAAGCAAACCCCTGTAAGTTCTCTGTTCAGAATACTCAAAATACATATTTTTAGTTGACAAGTCTTTAAGGAAAAAAAAAAGTTTTCTAAAAAGTTTATTATAAAAATTCTTTTAATCTGTTACTAATTGACAAATCAGCAACAGCAATTACTTATTATTATTAAAGGAAATTACTATACTTACCAATGCATTTTTTTAATTCATTTCATAGGTAGGTAACTAACACTTCCCAGTTAAGATGGTTAAACTCCAGTCTTTCTGTACAACTAGAAAATTAGTTGAAATTCTGGCAATCATTCTAAACCCAAGCCATTCTGGCCACGAGCCCTTTTCTGCTAACCACAACAATTAGAGAATTTGTACACCTGAATGATAGTACCACATGTCAATTTGAAGATATGCATTCCTTTAAAGCCAATTCTGTTACCACAGTACCTGAAAACCAGCTGCCTGGTATCTAAATTACTTGGACACTGGGTTAAAACTATGGCACACAATAAATTATTTGTTCAAAGAGAAAGGGCATAAAGTGACAAAGCAAAAAAAAAAAAAAAAAAAAAAAGATACACGTATTTCTTGTGAAAGCATGAAAAGAATAAAATGGAATGCAGATATAGAAAAACAGGGCTTTTTGCTTTGGACCATCAATTCCACAAGCCACCAAAAATACTGTCAATTAGATCAGAGGACAGATAAAAAAGAAACTAGACCATTTTTAAAACAGAATGTGTGTGGGGTGCCTGGGTAGCTCAATCTGTTGAGCATCTGACTTCAGCTTAGGTTACGATCTCATGGTTCAGGAGTTCCGAGCCCCACATTGGGATCTGTGCTGACAGCTCAGAGCCTGGAGCCTACTTTGGATTCAGTGTCTCCTTCTCTCTCTGTCCCTCCCCACTTGCACTCTGTCTCTCTCTCAAAAATAAACAAACATTAAAAAATAAAAAATAAAATAAAATAAAACAACAGAATGTGTATTTTACTCACATCTTAGATATGAGAAAACTTCCTTGTCAGTTCCAAGTTCAACACAATACAAAGCAAAGGAACTTTTATTACTACATTCACACAAGTAATGATCAAGTGCCCTGAAGTTTACCCTCATAGCTTTAGATGACCAAATAGTAGTTTCCACAGAAGAACTGTTTTAACTTCCTAATCCTATTCAAAGGATAAAAGGGTGGGGGAAAACTCATTAAGTGCTTAGCCCTGCCACTTCATTTCAAATGCCATTTTAGTCCTTGGGTGAATGCACATAACACTAAACCAAGATCTAGCAACAGTTTTCTATTTGGTTTAACTAGTTTCACTTAAAGAGCTTAATACAGGATAATGCTTTAACAGCTTTTTTATCTGAGACAAAATTAACTCTAAGATCACATGACAAGCAATGTACAAAATCTGTCAATCATTTTAGAGTCCATCTAACATACATAGCAATAGGATATTTACCATCAGAAACTGCACTGACTGATAAGTAGACACATTAGTTTGTTAAGCTCCACCTGAAAACATGATGTTTTATTAAAACAAAAACCAAACAATTAAACACAGTTGGGTCTTCCTGAAGTTGCACAGATTTCCCTTCTTGCAGGCCAGTTAATATGCAGGAAGAACGCACGAAGAGTACGATGGCTATCTGACAAATTGTACTATCTGGATTACAAGTCCTGAAAATCATCTGAAGAATGTCAAGGAGTTAGCAGAGAGATTATATAGTGACCTTAGTTTTTATTTTTCTTTACCTAGAATTCTACAAATTCTAAAATTTATCAATTGATGTATCTTTTAAATAAACAGCACCAGTCTTGCCCATTGATACAATTAAAATTTGACTTTCTCAGTTCTTAGTTCACAAGTTTATTATGAAAAACACTGCAGTGCTCTTGTGCAGTAACATCGTCTTATAGGAGGGGGGGAAAACAGTTCTGTTCAAAACAACTCACCAGGTTCTGACAATAACAAAGAACGACATGAGGCTGAGATTTGAGAAGGGAAAGAAACTGAGTGCAGACAAATCATACAATTAAATTAAACGGTATCCCTGAAAATAAACAAAACGATTTCAAAACTCACAAGTAGAGGGGAGGCCTTGGTACTTATTTTAAAAATGTTCATTAAGCTCCAATGATTGTTTGCTGCTATCCTTATCTACAGTCATGCTGAGTAAAGCTATAGCTAAATGGAAGTTAAATTGTATTCACGAGGTGTTAATGTTTACATCTTATTATCTGCAGTCTCTCAGAGAAAGCAAAAGTAACTACAAATAGCGCTATGCCAGAAACTGGTTTCTTGACCAACAATGTCGCTTCAGCATGCAATGAACTGGTTCATTCTAAAGTGGTCACGGCTGTTGATGACAAGAGGCTCTGTATTTTTATATGGCACATCTTTTGGTCCGTGTGAAAACAAGTTTTTTGAATGTTAACTATTCTCTGACACTTTGGAGTTACTGTTGCTCTTCCCATTTCCATTAGGTCAATATATGGTTCATGGCAATACTGTACAAGTTTAAAATTTCATTACAGGAAGTAGTCTGGGGTACGACGAGTAACATGTGGCTCGCCTCTGCGAGGTGCTGGGTCAAACTGCAAGCTGAAAAAACAAAACATTTTTGTTTATATGGCACGTTACCAATGTACCGACAATCAAAATCAAGAACATTATTCTTTCAGACTTTATAATATTTTTCCTGTATGATTTAAGCTTGCCTTAATGGAAGAGAACCTTAATTGCAGCCTAATCATGCATTTAATAAGAGTCTTGTAGTGGCACACCTCCTCGAAGAGCTGATGCAACTTCAGATAGAATTTTTACATATCAGAGTTCCTTCTAAGATTATATGAAAGGCGGGTTCCACTGAATAAATAAAATTTAAAGAGCCCAATGTACTGTATTTGTAATCTAACCTCAGGATATATTTTATGAATTCCACATTTAAAACAAGTGTTTAAAAGTTAAAATCCTAATAATTCACACATCAGAATCTATACAGTACCAGGTTTCTGTTGATGTGTTTCAACATATCACAGGTCTGTTCAAAAGGAAACATAAAGATGGCCTGAGGGACTCAAGTCAAACTCCAGACTCTTGGGTTTCAGCTCAGGTCACGATCTCATGGTTTGTGCAATCAAACTCCGCATCGGGCTCTGTGCTGACAGTGCAGAGCCTGCTTGGGAGTCTCTCTGCCCCTCCCCCCTCCATAATAAATAAACATTAAAAAAAAGGAAACAAAAATCAAATTGGAATCTGAATTTAGCATGAACCCTTCAATTCTTACACACCACCCCCCCCCCATTCAAACTATACAATTTGACTCAACTGTAATGGCAGCCATCTACTCAGGTGTAAATACTTACAAAGAGTATTTTAGAGTATCATCAAGTTCCATGATTGCAGCTTGATTACCACAACGATAACAATAGTTTGGAGCACTGAAAATTGTTACTACATTCCGGTCATGGCACCAGTTATACCCCTACAAGGAAAAGTGATAAAAACCTATTTTACTCCCTTATTTACAATTAAATATGACTCAAGAGAGAAAAAAGATCTCCCCTTCCCACAAAGCTTGAAGAATACTAATGTTTTGTTTCTGGCCAATTTAATACCATATTAATTCTTAGTCATAGGTGAAGGTCCCCACGTTGGTCACTGACCAGGTACAAAGAAAATAGGCCTCTAGGATCTCCAGCCTCATTTTGTTGAAGTCCATCTGAATACGTGAGTTATGTTTTAAGTATTGTACACAAGTATCTTTCCATATCTCTAGTAAAGTCATAATTTTATAACAACCACTTAGTATTAATCTAAATAGGCCCCTAATATTATAAATATGCTAATCAATGTTCTATACTAAGAACTTAGCCCATCTCCCCTTTGGTTTCTTCTTTAAAATCACCTATAATTCTACCATCCAAAGGACCAGTGAACATTTTTCTATTTCATCTCAATCTCCCCTCCTTACATTTACCTGTTAAATACATGAAATAAACAGAATTGAAACCATAAAATGCTACATTCCCTCCTCTCCTGTTCCCTGAATCTTACTTTCCCACTCTAAAATCCCAAGCACTACCCAGTCATTAAAGACATCTCTGAAAGTATGTCAACTATGAAATTCACTGTGATCAAAAGCTTGAGATTTTAATTCTAGTATGCATCTACTGAAAAAGCTCAGGCAAATTTATTGGAAGGAACACATGGAATATTCTCATCATTAATATCACTAACTGATCTATCCCCTTCCAAAAAAAAAAACCCAAAATCCATCCCTAAGATCTTCCTTAAGTTTACTTAAAAAAACAAATAAGGGGGCGCCTGGGTGGCTCAGTCCATTAAGTGTCAGACTCTTGATTTAGGCTCAGGTCATGATCTCACAATTCATGAGTTCGAGCAAAGAGCCTGTTTGGGATTTCTCTCTCCCCCCTCCTCTCTCTGCCCGTCCCATGCTCATGCCCTCTATCAAAATAAGTAAATAAACATTTTAAAAAAATACATAAAAAGCAAATCAGGTTTCAAAGAGGAGAACATACCTCCATCACCAGCTGGTGAGCTCTGGACACCAATGTGAGGCCATTGGCATGATTAAATGTTTCAGAAATGTCTTGCCCAAAGGTGTAACCAGCTCCTCGAGGAGATATACCCCAACCACCACGATCATCTGGATCTGACCACAGCAAGTCACACATTGGACCCTAAAAAGCAAGTTTTGTTTTGTTTATTGCAAGTTAAGTTTTAAACAGCCTCTTGCAAAAACGATTTGAGTAATTCATCAGAAGCGGCACCCTACAAAGTCACATTTTTTGAGTGATATTTGCTTCAAAAAGCTTAAGGTCTGCTTTAAAGTCAAATATGTGTGTCAAGTAAGTAAGAAACTATTTCCAGATGTTTTTAGAAGTACATCCTACATCAATGAGCCCCAAGAGCAACAAACCCTAACGAGTTACTAACCTACCTATAGTACGCAAATTTCAACATTAGGCAGCATAGTCCAGTAATGAAAGGAGAGCTCTGAAGACAACTACCCAGATTCTAAGGCCAGTCCCAAAGGCACTGTTATCTTGGCAGGCTTCTTAATATTAGCTTCTTCTGAAGAATGAGGTTGCTGTTCATACCACATGGGGTCATTTTTAAGCATTAATGTAGAGAATACATAAAAGAAATTAAGTTACAATTAAATTTTCCCTCTCTCTACCAAATAAGAGTCAATACCTCATGAGGAACTTCTTGTAGGCGATCAAGTGCTCTGATGTGATCCAGTGTATCTATGGATGGTGACAGGCCGCCATGTAGACAGAATATCTGAAAAGAGTGGTTTATAATGTTAACCTCATATAGAAGAAAATTCACACATTCTGGATTTGGTCAGCCCACATCACTTGGTCTCACTAGGGTTTCTGTGTTCTGCCAGAACCAGGCTTGTATCTGCAGGGTCAGTCTTTCTTCCAGCCCACTCTCAACTATTGAACATACTCCCTTTCTTCCTGATAAATCATTGCTACTACACCTAGACTCCACTTCAATCAACTCCTCCAAAGAAACATTTTTCTGACCTTACCCTCACCACAGACTACCTTCCTTCTCATAGAATTTTCTTGCAATTTCTTCTGTGCACTTCTCTACCTGGTGAGTAAATAGCTAGTTACATCTTCAAGACTTGTCCAGAAACAACTTGAGAGGATGGATGGGCTACATCTTCTATCCTTGTGGTCCCAACTTAACAGTTCAGTCAATGCTTGATACAGAGAAGGTACTTTAGAAGTCTAAAAGGGATGTGAGGGTGGAAAAATGACTGGCCCTAAACATTCAGAAAGCAGATTCTTGGGGCGCCTGGGTGGCTCAGTCAGTTAAGCGGCCGACTTCGGCTCAGGTCATGATCTCACGGTCAGTGAGTTCAAGCCCCGCATCGGGCTCTGTGCTGACAGCTCAGAGCCTGGAACCTGTTTCAGATTCTGTGTCTCCCTCTCTCTGACCCTCCCCTGTTCATGCTCTGTCTCTGTCTCAAAAATAAACGTTAAAAAAAAAAAAAATAAAAAAAAAAAATAAAAGAAAGCAGATTCTTGAAAATAACCAGCAATGTAACTTTTAGTAAGACCTACATACCTGCCCATCCACCAAGGCTGTAAGAGGAAGATAGTCAAAAAGATCTGTGAAATATTTCCAAACATTTGCATTTCCGTATTTCCTTAAACACTCATCATAGAAACCATATACTTGTGTGATCTGTCTGCTCTCATGATTTCCTCGAAGAATGGTGATGCGCTCACGGTAACGAACCTAAAATGAGAAAACAAAACATACGAACACCTGGCTCTTTCAAAAACCAAATGACAGTTCAGCAAACTCTACAAGAAAATCCAGAGTTCCAATTTTGGTAGTGGTGGGGGGGACCCCATGCCCCCACACCACAGTAAAATGAAATCCCAAATCCCACATCTATAGTTATTTGACCATGGAGTATCAGCAAAGCCTATCTCAATTAAAATCAAACTCCTACGACTACCAACTTTTATACAAAACATAATCATCAGCTGTAATATTCCAATCATGAAATTTCTGTCTACAGTTAGATGACTTTTGGTAAATTTACAGTTATACAAAAACCATCACAATCATTTTAGAACCTTTCCACCAGTCCAAAAATATCAGCCATAGGCTGTCCAACTCCTACTCCCAACCACTGACTTAACTTTGTCTTTTGAGATTTGCTTTTTGTGGAAATTTCTTAAAATGGAATAATACTTTTTTGTGTGGCCTCATACACTCATCAGAATATCTCTGAGGCTCATCTGTGTATGAATCAGTGGATTATTCTGTTTTTTTATTGCTGTACACTATTCCCTTGTATGGCTATTATACCACATTTTGCTTATTTATTTACCAATAGGATGAATACTGGGATGGTTTACAGCTTTTGAGTATTATGGAAATGTTGCTATGATCATCTTCCATTAAGTTTTTGTACAAAGTTACAATCTACTTGGGGCACCTGGGTGGCTTATTTGGTTGAGCACCCCACTCTTGGTTTTGGCTCAGGTCATGATCTCATGGTTCGTGGGTTTAAACCCCATGCTGGGCTCTGCACTGACAGTGCTTGGGATTCATTCTCTGGCTCTTGCTCTCAAAATAAATAAAACTTTAAAAAAAGTTATAATATACTTTCATTTCTCTTGGGTATATTCCCAGTTCACTATAATTGCTTGGTGTTATGGGTACAAGTATGCTTAATTTTTTGAGAAACTGCCAAACTATTTTTCAAAATGGTTGGTGTATGAAGGTTCTAATCTCTCCATAAACTAAGACTTGATATTATCAGCATTATTATTGATGATAGTCACTCTAATGAGTGTGATTATGACTTTAATTTACATTTCCATGATTAATGGTTTTGAACATCTTTTCATGTGCTTTTCTACTATTTATCTTCTTGGGTGAAATATCTGAGTGTTTTGTCCCTTTTCGTCTTATTGAATTAAAATACATTTTTATTATATGAACACAATTTTTTTTTCTTACTGATGTCTTTTGAAAAACAAAAACTCTTAATTTTGATGAAGTCCAATTTAATAATTTCCTTTGGGGGGGTGCGCCTGGGTGGCTCAGTCAGTTAAGTGTCCAACTTCAGCTAAGGCCATGATCTCACAGTTCGTGGGTTCGAGCCCCGCATCGGACTCTGTGCTGACAGCTCAGGGCCTGGAGCCTGCTTCTGATTCTGTGTCTCCCTCTTTCTGTCCCTCCTCGGCTCATACTCTGTCTCTGTCTCTCTCTCTCTCAAAAATAAACAAACATTAAAAAATTAAAAAATAATTTTTTAATGGACTATGCTTTTCTTATCCTATCTTGGAAATGACTGCCTAACCCAGGGTTACAAATATTTTATCCTGTGTTTTATTCTAGAAGCATCAAAGCTTTAGCTCTTACATTTAGGTGTCTGATTTTGATTCATTTGTATGGTATGAGGTATCTAAGTCTTTTTTTTTTTTTTTTTTTGCATATGGATAATCCAACTGTCCAAGCATCACCTGCTGAAGTTTCCTTCCCCCGACTCCCCGATTTGTGTGCAATGTACAGCAAATGGGCAGCTTAAACAACAGAAATTTATTTCCTCACAGTTTTGGAGGCTGGAAATCCAGATCAAAGTGTGATTAGTCTGAAGGCCTGTCTACATGGCTAACAAATGGTCATCTTCTCCACATGTCTGATCATTTTCACTTTGTATCTGTGTCCTAATGTCTTCTTACATGGACACTAGTCATACTGAATTAGGGCTCACCCAAATGACCTCACTTTCCTTTAATTACCTCTTTAAGGTCCTATCACCAAATACAGTCACATTCTGAGGTACTGGGGGTTAAGACTTCAACGTATGAAAGGGGCTGGGGGAAGGGCATGCAGCACAATTCAGTCCCACAACCTTCAAATATGAATTATTTTTTTAATTAATTAATTTGAGAAATAGAGAAAGCATGAGTGGGAGGGAGGCAAAAAGAGAGGGGGAGGGAGAATCCCAAGCAGGTTCCACACTATGAGTGCAGGGCCCAATGCGGGGCTCGAACTCACAACTGTGAGATCATGACCTGAGCCAAATTCGGACACTGAACCCACTGACAGGTGCCCCGCAAATATGAATTCTTAAAGGCAGCATATTCATTCCTCCTCTGAGCACTGGGATTCATCCTGGGCTTTGCGTACAGATTAGTTTGCAAGGTTGTTTTCACAGTATCTAGAGTCATCATAAATTTTTAATCCAACATTTAATCTAACTGCTTCATTTTACAGATGCGGAACATACTATCCTCCAAAAATGTTTTGTAGCACATTACATGATTCAGACTAGTAGCTACATAAACACATACATTGTATTAATTGCCTACAATTCAGCTCTTGCCAAAACTACATTTTACCACTTACCCAATATTATAAGTTTCTGGCAGCCATTTTATCACTGTGAATGTTCTTTTTCCCCCTTATTTAAATCCAAGTTAATTAACATATAGCTTTTTCAGAATTTAGCAATTCATCATTTACATATAATACCCAATGCTCATCCCAACAAGTACCCTCCTTAATGCCCATCACCCACTTAGCCCACCCTACCACCCACAGCTCTTCCAGCAACCCTTGGTTTGTTCTCTATATTTAAGTCTCTTATGGTTTGCCTCCCTCTTGGTTATCTTATTTTTCCTTCCCTTCCCCATGTTCATCTGTTTGTTAGATTCCCCATGAGTGAAATCATACGATACTTGTCTTTCTCTATTTCCCTTAGCATAATACATTCTAGTTCCCAATGTGAATGTTCTTTAATAGAATCTCTCCTAAAAGTAAAGTCATACTTCCTAGAGGAAGACAGAAGCCTGCCATTCTAAAAGCTATCGACCATTCTACCACTGTTTTCACTTTCAGATCTTTGTATATTTCACAAAGCTACAACTGGTATAACGCAACTTGCTTTTCTAGATTGTCAAGTTTTAATGGCTGCAAACTATTCCACTGAGATAAATCTTAATTTCGATATTCACTTTTGTTGGCTTTTTAGATCTTCTTTTTCTGGTATTAAAAATAATGTCACCGTTAAGGTTTTCAAGTAAATGAAGCTCTTTTCCTCTTGAATTTCTTCTTTAGTAAAAGTCTAATTATAGGATTACTGTGTCAAAAGATGTAAACATTCTGACATTTAGTATATTTTATTTCAAAAGCATCTAGAAAGATAATTATGTTACTTCTCCACATCCCGATTAACTAAAGTTACGTTTCTATTTGACCAGCCCTCTAACATTTTTCAAATAACCTGCATAATAACCTTTTTACTTTTATTCTGTACCATCCCCTTATTCAGAATGAAGACAGACCTGTGATTTTTAAGCCCCAAACCTGAATACTTGCATTCCTAAATATGGAGTTTTATCCTAAAACTGAACATTCAAAGAAAATCACAAATTACTGAGGAAAAGAAGAACATTCAAGACTGTCTCACCCAGTACAAAATGCCAAAACAAAACAGAAATTACCTTAAGAGCTACAAGCAGAGTAACGGTTTCAACTGAGTAATATCCTCTGTCAACATAATCTCCCATAAACAAGTAGTTTGTATCTGGTGATTTGCCACCAATTCTAAACAGTTCCATAAGATCATGAAATTGCCCATGCACATCTCCACAGACAGTGACTGGACATCGAACCTCTTGCACGTTGGATTCTTTTGTCAGGATTTCTTTAGCCTACGGATGGAGAAAAAAGAAACCAATACATTTGGCATGAAACATTAACAAAGATATCAAAGATATGTTATTTACACTTAATGTAGCATAAGGGGCAGACTCTGTAGAAGATGAAAATGTGGGCATTGGTAATCCCATTAACATAAAAGGGCAAGATATGGCCAGATTCCATCTATTTGCTATCTCACTCCTGACACTTAGGGGAAAAAACATGTATCAAGATGCACAGTTCTATTCTTCTCATCACTATCAGTTTTTATGCCAAGCAGTTACTATCTAATTACATGCTAAACAGATTATTATTAGCAGCCATATAAGATTAATGAAAGTGGAACAAGACATTCAGGTACCTATTTCCTTAGCTTTAATGTCTAATTAAAATATGCCAGCACTTCAAGATTCCAGGCTATGAGGAAAAGTTTCTAATTTCCGCTTGACCTTTTTTTTTTTTTGAAACACGAAAATTTTGCCTGTATTTTTATATTCTTTATACCAAAAGATAAACTTTCTGTTTTATAATTGTTAACTATTCAATATACGTGGTTTTTATAAAATTGTTTGGTAGTATATGCATTCCCCCATGTAATCACAAACTCAAACATTACTTTTAAGGGCAGCATAACATTTCACTCAACAGAAATCCTATCAGTCATTCAACACACATTTATTATTAATCATTTATCATATCCCCAAAACTAAAGCGCACTGGGAGTCAATCGTTCGTTCATTTGCTCAACCATCTGAGTGATACTACGTGCCAGTCCTAGCCACTGGGGGCATAGTGTACAAGATAGGTCACTGGGGGCAGAGGACCACAAACAAGTAAACAAGTAACAAAGTACTGGCTGTGTTAAGTGGTGAAAAGAAAGGGAAAGAGTAAATGGTGGGTAAGTAAGACATCACAACAAACATGACAGCCTATAAAAGCACAGTGGAGCAAGAGAGGCAGACAAAATGATCAGGCCAAGTGCTAAGACATGCTAGAGTAAGCAGGAGTGTTTCAGGATCACAAACACTGGGAAAGCTAGGAAAACTGCCTGAGGTCCAAGGAATTGGCAGGAGTTAGTTATAGAAAGGGGATAGAAGTAGGAAATGGGACAAGGTCCAAAACAGACAAGATGCAATCATGTGTATCAATTCTCAGGAAAAGGCTAACAGGACTGAAGCATACCCGACAAGAGTAGACAAGAGGGAAGACAGGTAGGTGTAGGATGACCAAATTACGCTGGTTTCAGCACTCAAAGTCTGGCATCCCAAGAGATGACTCAGTTGTGCTCAGGTAAACCATGACAGTTGGTCACCCCAGGTACAAAATGTAGAGGGGAAATAGGACATGGACTGAAGAACAAGTCTAATTAAAGTAGTATTAGAACAAAGATTCCCTGTCAGAAAACCTGATAAGTGAATTTATGATTTCAGAGGTAGGGCTAGACATGTGGATATCTGAGACAGAGTAGAGCTTAAAGGCTACTAGTATTCAGCGACCAATCCATCACAAGTCTGGTCTAGTCTCCCTCCAAAACATATGGCAAATCAATCAGCTTTTATTTATGCTTTTTTTGCCACTACCCTGGTCCAAGCCACCATTACCTACCTCACCTGGATTACTGTGCTAGCCTCAATACTGAACTCCCTGCTTCCATGTTTCCTGACTCTAATCTATTTTCCAGGCAACTGTCAAAGTTAAGAGTTTAAAATGTTCACTAGATTCCTTCAATTCACCATCATGTACACAGCACCTTGCTAGAACAATGTCTGAGATGTAAAAGGCACTTAATGTGTATTTTTTGAATGAATCAAGAACTTAAACTGGGTACTCTTAGAGAGGTCATCTTGAGGGAAAAACATGGATGTCTCTCAGAACAACATCAGAAGTACATGCCTAGAAACCGGTACCAAGTTCTCTGAAGAATGAAGAAATAATAGGTAACAGTAGTAAGGAAAGGTGCTTGGGTATTTGGTAGAAAACAGAACCCTGAAAAACAGGGAATTCTATGCTAGAGGAAAGCAGCATCCATCCATTTATCTGGGAAGGCTATTAGAGAAATACATAATTTCCTGAGAAGAGCCAGGTTTCAGTTAAGCCAAGAAGGTAAAAGAAATTTATTCGGAGAATGGATTTAAAGTATTTACCTCAGACACTCAACATTCATTGAGCATTTTCTTCTCTGTACAGCTAGCACTATGAATGATGTTCCAGAATGTACAGTGGGAGGCTGGGTGAGGGAAGGCAACACACGAGAACATGAAGGTGAGAACTGTTGCTAACTTAATTGCTCATTACATTTTGAGAGACAACCAAAGGTAACAAGGACTGGTTTTAAGGCAGTGGTATGCAACCTTAGCCACACTTTAAAAATCACCTGGGGGCAGGGGGAGGGGGGCCTGGGTGGCTCAGTCGGTTAAGTGGCTGACTTCAGCTCAGGCCGTGATCTCACAGCTTTGTGGGTTCAAGCCCCGCGTCAGGCTCTGTGCTGACAGCTTGGAACCCGGAACCTGCTTCAGATTCTGTGTCCCCCGTCCTCCCCCTCCACCTCTCCCACTCACACTCTCTCTCTCTCAAAAAATAAACACAATAGGGGCGCCTGGGTGGCTCAGTTGGTTAAGCAGCCGACTTCGGCTCAGGTCATGATCTCGCGGTGAGTTCGAGCCCCGCGTCGGGCTCTGTGCTGACAGCTCAGAGCCTGGAGCCTGTTTCAGATTCTGTGTCTCCCTCTCTCTCTGCCCCTCCCCTGTTCATGCTCTGACTCTCTCTGTCTCAAAAATTAATAAAACGTTAAAAAAAAATTAAAAAAAATAAACACAATAAACAAATAACTAACTAGCTAACTAACTAACACCTGAGGGCACCTGGGTGGCTCAGCGGATTAAGCATCCAACTCTAGATTTCAGCTTGAGGTCATGATCTCAGTTCATGAGATCAAGCCCTCATTGGACTCTGTGCTGACAGCAAGGAGCCTGCTTAGGATACACTCTCTCCCTCTCTCTCTCTCCTCCCTCCCCCTCCTGGTTGACTCAGTCTGTCCGTTAAACGTCTGACTTCAGCTCAGGTCATGATCTGGAGGTTCTTGAGTTTGAGCCCTGCTTTGGGCTCTGTGCTGACAGCTCAGAGCCTGGAGCCTGCTTCGGATTCTGTGTCTTTCTCTCTCTCTGCCCCTCCCCAACTCTCGCTCTCTCAAAAGTATACAAACATTAAAAAAAATCACTTGAGAAGCTCTTTGAAAAAAATAAAATAAAAATCCAGGTGCCAAGGCTACTCCTCCTTCAATTAAGCCAGAATCTTTGTGAGTGGGATCCAAGCATCAATAATTTTTTAGTCTCCCCTCCTCACTCTATTCCAGTGCTTTCTTAGGTACAACAAAGTTCAAGAACCCTTATTTTCAAGTTTTCAAACACTTGGGGAGCCTATTTCAAGACAATGACCAACCACTGACATCCAAAAATTAATCATTCATTTGATCTAACATTTTATTTAAAAAGCTTATTTTAAAGTTTATTTATTTTTGAGAGAGAGACAGGGCAAGAGTGGGGGAGAGGCAGAGAGAGACAGGGAGACACAGAATCTGAAGCAGGCTCCAGGTCAGGGCTCAAACTCATGAACCACGAGATCATGACCTAAGCCGAAGTCAGATGCTCAACAGAATGAGCCACCCAGTTGCCCCTAACATTTTAAAACTTAGACCACTGTGTCTCAAAGAGTGATATTTCTTAAAAAATATATAGAATCCAAATTGCTAGGGTAATTCCAATCTCCCATGATTTATTATTACTAAAAGGCAGAATTTCACTAGGTATATTCCATGAATAAGTCTGGGATTAATACCATGTCCAGTGTTTTTAGCACCTGGCACATGGTAAGGAAAATAGCTGCAAATGAAATGATAGGTCCTACTTCAAAAAAACTTGCGAGTTATTCAGAAGTTTTAAAAGGACAATGACATAATAAAACAGATGGTCAGAACTGTACAAATCTTACAATTCTGTAAGAAGTTACATTCCAAAATACATCCCTTGACACTTGCTTACCCACAAGGCTATTCCCTGTATGAAAAATAAAAAGTTGCCACTCATGACTGCCTCATGTCCTTATAACAACCTACTCAAAATTTCCATTCAAATCCTAAAATGACATTTAAACCTAAATGCTATTTGTTCCTTTTATCTCAATTTCAGCAAATCACAATCATCTACAATGTATCTTTACTTTTACTTTTAAAACTGTGAAGGTTATAGTGACAACCTTTGGAAAAAATACTTTGGAGCAGATAAAACTAAATGTTCCTTTGGGAATTTGGGAACGTTCCCTTTGGGTGACTCGGTTGAGCTTCTGAGTCTTGCTTTCGGTTCAGGTCACGACCCCAGGGTCAAAGGGACCCCAGGGTCGAGGGATCGAGCCCCCACACTGAGCATGCAGCCTGCTTAAGATTCTCTCTCCACCCCTACCTCGCGAGTGCATGCTCTAAAAATAAATAAACAAGAAAATAAAATTTAAAGACCCCAAAAAACAAAAAAACCTAAATGTCCCCTTTGACCACTCTCCACAATCTCACTCCCCTTGGGCAAAGTAACCACCAACAGTATCCTGATGTACATCCTTTCAAACCTTATTTACAAATTTTACATACATATTATATGCCTACAAAAACATACTCGTTTTCCTTTGCATTTTTAAACTAGTAAGAGTATTGGGGCGTCTGGGTGACTCAGTCAGTTAAGCATCCGACTTTGCCTCAGGTCATGATCTCACAGTTCACCTCCTCATCTCCGCATCAGGCTCTGTGCTGACAGACCAGAGCCTGGAGTGGGCTTTGGATTCTGTTTCTCCCACTCTCTGCTCCTCCCCCCTTTGCACTGTCTCTCTCAAAAATTAAATAAACATTAAAAAAAAAAAAAGTATTATTCAGCAGCCTGCTTTTCTAACAATCTATCTTGGAGATCATAATGCATATATATTCATTTGGTTAATTTCTCATGCTGGATGTAGAGTATTCCCTGAGGGATTATAATACGGGGCGGGGGGGGGGGGCGGATAGCAGGGAGTGGGGGGAAGCAGTGCAATGTATATCCTAGTATTGGCTCCCTAGTATACATATACACTTTTCCTGAAAGATACCATAAGGTGGACCTATTAACATATTTAACAGCTAGCTTCTCTTTATGTTGATGTTACCAACTTATCCTCTAAAAGGGAAAGGACACTGTATTAAGTGAACTTTTAAACTTCTAAATCTGGGAAAGCCCAAACTCCTTCCCTTCCTACCAAATTTCAGACTAGAACAATTATAATTAAATCCTGCAGAAAAGAGTATTATGTATCAGATGCCATCAAGCCAACTATTAAGTATATTTTAACAATAAAAATTCAAGCTTACAAAGAATTTAAGTATAGTTTGTTTGTTTTAACCTCAACTCACCTCTAAGATGATAACTACACCAAAATACACTATCACCAGAACAATAAAGGTTGCAGTGGTTCTCACTGAGGATTATTTTGCAGTCAGGAAAAACTAATCACAGAAAAAAAAAAAAGAGAAGTTGTGCTATCACATGGAGTCAGGCCTTTCTACCTTCAGAAGCACCTAACCAAACCCCTCTATGGATCACCTAATGAGACCTCTAATGAGTCACCTTTAGAACCTGCAGGGCTTCACCATCAGTTTTTCTTTGCTTTTCTTTTTTTCTTTTTTAACCAACCATCAGTTTCTAAAGGTAGCTATACAACTTCAACTCTCTAGCCTATACTCAAAGTAAATGGGAGAACCAGATTTACAAAGCAACTTAATTAACATTAGAAATATTTATACATTTAATAACTATCTTTTCACTTTCTGATATTGATTCCTATAATTTAAAGCCTCATATCACCTGAATTAGGCCCAGAAACAAAAGAAAAAGACACACACCCCAAACTTTTTTTGCTTCCCTAAAACACTTTTCCAAAGCTTCAACAGGCTCAGCTAATAAACAACTGAAAGAAAATTAAAGTTTTTAAAAATAGTTTAATTAGCATCATATTGATTTTTTAATTTATTGGAACCCTACTGAATTTCAGTCAAATGGCAAAGACTGAAATCAGTGAATTTAAGGAAAAAAGATGTGACCTTAAATTTCCTAGAATGGGGCGCGTGGGTGGCTCAGTCGATTAAAGCATCAGACTCTTGATTTTGGCTCAAGTCATAATCTCCTGGTCCATTTTGACAGCGCTGAGCCTGCTGTGAAACCCCAGAGAAGGGGATTCTCTCTCCTCCTCTCTCTGCCTCTCCCCCATTTGAGCAGGCCTACTTTCTCTCTCAAAATAAATAAACCTTAAAAAAAACAAAAATAAACAAAACCTTCCTAGAACAAGATTAAAACTAGAATAGGGTAATCCAGTAATAAGAACTTAACCGTGAAAAGTTAAAATGTTCTACTGTCCTAAATTAAAAGAATTTGGAGATCCACTTGAAGAAAAGAAATCTTTAGAGCATTAATTTATTATCAATGTCCTCTCTGTATTCTGAGCTCAGATTCAGAAACCTTACAAGTTTATTTTTCAAATTACTGTAAAAACAATCTGGTTTCTTGGCATATGGGCTATCCCTAACCACCATAATAACATGAAATTACAAAAAAAAAAAAAAAAAAAAACCCAAAATTTTAAAATAAGAAATACTGTCTTTTAAAAAAATGTTTATTTAGGGGCGCCTGGGTGGCGCAGTCGGTTAAGCGTCCGACTTCAGCCAGGTCACGATCTCGCGGTCTGTGAGTTCGAGCCCCGCGTCAGGCTCTGGGCTGATGGCTCGGAGCCTGGAGCCTGTTTCCGATTCTGTGTCTCCCTCTCTCTCTGCCCCTCCCCCGTTCATGCTCTGTCTCTCTCTGTCCCAAAAATAAAAAAAAAAAAAAAAAAAAAAATCATTTAAAAAAATGTTTATTTATTATTGTGTGAGAGAGAGAGCATCAAGTGTGGAAGTAGGGGAGGAAGAAAAGAGAGAGAATCCTGAGCAGGCTCTGCAATGCCAGCACAGAGCCTGAAGCGAAGCTTGATTCCACAAACCACAAGACCATGACCTGAGCTGAAATCAAGAGTTGGACATTCAAGTGACTAAACTACCCAGGTGCCCCAAAGCAAATTTAAATTAGACTCCACAAATCATTCAAGTCAAGATATTTCAAGGAAGACAAGTAAAAAGAAAAAAGAAAAACAGGGACCAACAATGATTCGCCAACCATTTATATATTAATTTCCTTAAGGGCACACAATAGCAGTATAATTTCTATTTAACATGTACTGTCGAAAAAGTCATGGACTATATTAATTTATTTTTCTTATTAAACCAAGCAAACATTTAAAAATGCAGAACGATTGCAACTATGTAAAAATTCTTTATATGAGAAGACTTGAGAACATTAAAATGTTAATAGATTGTGGTAGTCTTAATCCTACCACACCAAAAAATACTCACAAACAGACTTCATGCTTCAAATTGGCTAACATCTCAATTTGTGTACTAAAATTCATATTCATGGGGCACCTGGGTGGCTCAGTGGGTTGAGCGTCTGACTTTGGCTCGGGTCATCATCTCACAGTCCGGGAGTTCGAGCCCCACGTCAGGCTCTGTCCGGACAGCTCAGAGCCTGGAGGCTGCTTCAGATTCTGTGTCTCCCTCACCCTCTGCCCCTGCCCTACTCACACTCTGCCTCTCTCTCTCTCAAAAATAAAATAAAAACATTAAAAAAAAATTTTAAGTTCGTATTCATGAACCCAATGTCCTATAGCATTATAGCGATCACTTTCAACTGCTGTATAATATCTTCCCAAACAGATCTATACATGTATTGTTTATTTAATTTACTTTCAGGAAATTTTCAATTATGGAACTACAGAGTTAAATATACTAGCATTTTTTGTTACGTATGTACTATATAAAGCTCAATTATGCCCAACTTGAATACAATAAATGGAAGAATGTACCTATTCCCATCTACTTAAAATATAAAATGCTACATTGTGACTTAACTAGTACTCTTCATTTTGGAATTCAAACTTTTTATTCCATGTTTATTTATCACCAGTTATTTTTCTCTTATACAGACTGTCCACACAAATTCTCTGAATATCTATTGACAGAGAGCTAGATAATGTTCTTAGATATTTTTCTATTAAAAATCTGGTTATTAATTCAAATGTTCACTGGAACTCTACTTCACATAAATTAAACATTCAATACTTTAATCATAGTTGAGTATTTCTTCTACCAATATAGCCATAAAGGCATAAGAGAAGCAAAGCTGAAAAAAATGCAGTAATTAATTTTTGAATTTTACTTTTTAGTTTCAGAATTAAAAACATCTGAAGGTTTATTTTTTTTAAATGTTTATTTATTTTGAGAAAGAGTGGGGGAGGGGGCAGAGGGAGAGGGAGAGAATCTCAAGCAGGCTCTGTGCCCAGCACAGGGAGCTCAACGCAGGGCTCGATTTTACAACAGTGCGATCATGACCTGAGCCAGTATCAAGAGTGGATGCTTTGAGAGCCTGGGTGGCTCAGTTAAGCATCTGACTTCGGTTCAGGTCACGCTCTCACAGTTTGTGAGTTCAAGCCCTGCATTTGGCTTTGTGCAGATAGCTCAGAGCCCGGAGCCTCCTTGGGATTCTGCATCTCCCTCCCTCTCTGCCCCTCCCCGACATGTGTGCGCATGCTCTCTCTCTCAAAAATAAACATTAAAAAAATAGAGTCAGACTCTTAACTGAGAGCCACCAGGCACCCCCATTTGAAGACTTTTTTAAAAAGTAAATTCACAAGAAAAAATAAATTTTTTCAATACTCTAAGAGAATTTTATTTTGCTTCATACTGCTTTTATGAAAGATAAATGGAAGGTTTCCCGGATTTTCATAACTGCAAAAAAAAAAAAAATTAAGGTTCATGACAAACTAGTATATATGGACAGATTTTTATTTTCGTGTGATACATAATATAGGACATACTACTAGCTGTGGAAGCAAACAAATTTTGAGTTAATTATCATAATCTTTCTTCATATTATTTGCCTTTTCTTTAATTGTTCTGAAGAGATGCCTCTAGTGTATGAAACATTTTGGTCTTCTGTATGATTATACTGTATACATACTATCAGTGTGATTATACTAGAAAAGTACTATACCCCTCCATGTAATGTTCTAGGAACCAGTAGTTACTATTTGATTAGTGTCTAACCAGAAGAAAAAGGTCAGGGATTAGGGAAAATTCTAAAATTATATTAAAAGAAAATACTACATAGGCTGATGTTTTTCCATCTCTGTCAAATAATCATCTGTATCTTTGAAGAAAATGTATGTCCATATTCTTCAATGACCACTGAAGAATATGGACATTCATTTTCTTCAGAGACCCTATGTTTCCCACGCAACACACTGGCCCAGGTCTTTACTAACCAACCTACACATATGCATGAATTAAACATTCCCAATCATGCCTGCAAAGGGGAAAAAATATATACAACCTACTAAACAGAGAAATGTTGGTATATATGTAGTTGTTTAAAAATTCTCACCACAACACTCCATATGGACAATATTCAGCCACTCTGGGCTCCTTCATCTGTACCAGGTGACTTGGCCTAAATGGTCTTTAAGGTTCCTTCTATCACTAAAATTTTACTAAAGCAATTCTTAAGCCTTTTCATTAAGTCAGAGCCACCCAACAGAAACAAGTAGTGGGGAAATACTCTCAGCTGACAAACAATGGGTGGCAAAGAAATAAAATTCACTTGATCACTATTAACACATTCTAAAACCTTTCCTATCTATAGAATTTACTACAAACTCAACCTCCTGACTAACATGAAACTGTACTATTAGAGCAATGAACTAACATCCCTAAAATAATGCTATTTAGACAAAGCTAAACAGTGAAAATGAATAACACACATAATGGAGTCTTAATAAATTTTGACTGAATGAATTCCAAAACCAAATGTACACCGTCACATAGCACCACTGACATGCGACAGTCTAGTGAATTACACTTATTATACATCTCTAGCTAAGTAAATGAAATGTTTCCCAGGAGCACTCTAGAAAGAGGTTCTCAGTCTTCTTTCAGCCCCCTCAACATCAGCCATACTCCCATCTGTAGTAACTAAATGACTAAAGCAGAGGTAAGGACATGGGAGTACCAGAGTGACTGGCCAACTGGTCACGTACACTTAAGAATATACAGATTCATTTTTATTTGAGAGAGAGTGTTCCCACGAGTGAGGGAGGGGGCAGCAGAGCAGCAGCCTGCTGAGGAGCTTGATCCCAAGAACCTGGGATCATGACCTGAGCCAAAATTAAGAGTTGGATGCTCAACCGACTGAGCCACCCAGGCACCCTGAAAATACCCAGATTCAGATACACACATTTCTGTCACTGCCTTGTTCATCCATTCTAAATGCTACACCAATATGTAAGGAGGCAATAGTAACTTTGTAACATTAAGAAATTAATCAGTTAATTCCAGATTGCTCTTTACAATTCTTTCAGAACCAATCCCCCATTTACTGGCAGCCAGACCTCTCTCTACTTGAGCCTCCTCTACCACCTCTGCTCCAGAAGGTGAAAGAAAAGGTATTTAAAACAACAAAAACAAAATCTCCCCCCTTAATAGTTCTAGTCCAATTCATAGCTCACTTGTGTAGGAGAGTGCAGGTTTAAGGTTTTTTCAGGCAAAGATGGTAATGAGAAACAAGTAAAGAAAAAAAGAAATGAGAGATGGGCCAAAAAAGTAAAACAAGGGATTCTCTGTCACACTTAACTTTTCCTCCCTTCTCAGTACCTTTAAAAAAGACCCTCCCCCTACCATTACCTCAATCCAAACCTAATGTCTCCTGGCTTTCCTTGTACATCTCCTCCAAACTAAACACATACTCCACAAATAACTGACAAAGGACTTACACCACCACCAGCAATATCTGCTGCCATACAAAGTGGAGGTGGGGGTGGTGGAGAGACACCTGACCCATGTTACAATTATTACATACACTCCTCCAGTGCCTATCATGCTTTCTACAGCATGGGTTTCACCTGCCAATATTTGCAGAGAGAATTCTTGGCTCTGACAGAGAAAATAAAAGGGGAGTCAGGGGACTTGTGTGTCTGAATAGTAGGACTGTTCACCTTTTCAATGTTTCCTCAGTAAGTCAACCCAAAACCAACTGCATTACTGCTTCATGCCTGGGAGATCACGAAACACACAAAAGGCACAAATAGGTCTGACTGTGGAAGCTATGATAAAAAGGGATTTTACAAGCTGTAGTGATTTTACAAGCGTAGTGTACAATATAAAGGTCACTTATGCTTTCCTGGAATATTTTAGATTTCACCTTCTAGATCATGATTTGCACTGAGGATACACAGAAAATGAGCTGGCATTTTCTTCTCACTAATGGTATGTGAGGGGAAAACGCAGTGAGCCACATCCAAAATTCAAGAATTATTACTGTTTCTTCCTCCAGGACAAAGTGACACAACAGTGTGTGACATGAATAGGAAGCCTTTGAGCAATCAGAATAAAAATAATGTTTTATTTTACAGAGCTGCTGATTCTACAATACAATTTGACCCCAATTCACCTCCATCTTTCATTATTAACACTCCCTAAGAAAAGAGAGGGGAGGAAGGCTGTGAAGCAAGACTAGAACACTGGGCACAGAATCCATAAGCCTATGCAATCCCACTTTAGCCCCTGAAGTCAAATCACTGTACCTTTGAGTCTCTGGTTTCTATCTATAACTGAAGATAATAAATGTCTCATAAACTTAAGAGAACTGTATATGTGAAAATGTGATGAAAATAATATTCTGCATCATGCTTTCCCCCCATTTGTTTCCAATATTCAAATTACTTTTATGGAAATGAGCCAAACAACCTTTTAAATTAAGCACACATACAGACTCATAAAAATGTATCAGCCACTTCATATAGAAATTTAACCTTGATCAAATATCTTGCAGCTCATCCAGTTTAGAAGGGTTTGCTTTTTCCCATACTCATGTAACAAATGTGAAGACTTAATGACTGCATTTTATTTATAGTGTTTGCAGAGCAATGGAAAATAGCATACCTAGGTAAAGAACTCCTTTGGAGAAAGAGGGGGGGAAAAAAAAACTGGCTATCAAACAACATTCTCCACAAGTTTGGTAAGACCTGACAACACAAAGCCAAAAATCATACCTAAATTAAACCACTGCTGAAGCCACATAATAAAAGAGTGTTTACTGTAGTTAATGCAAAAGCAAGTTGATACTATTTACTTCTTCCAATCTGTAAATGGAAACATACCAGTCCAGTCATACAAATGTAGTAATGTTACTGACTATAGAAGTGTACTTAAGACAACACTGCATTCACTCACCACAAATTTTTCAGCAATCAACTAAAATTATGATTCCCAAAATGACAAAGTATACTTCACACAATCATCTTGGTTTTGATATAAGCCTTGATCGCATTTTGGGGGGAAAAAACCTTAACTAGTCAATTGCATAAAAACCATATTCACCTTTGTCTAATTAATACACACATGGATTCTCTGCATTTTGAACATCCACTGTTAATTGCTGATAGGATACTACAATAATGGTCTCTGAATTTTTTAATCACCATACCTCTAATGGTATAGTCTATCTTTACCATTTAAATATTTCATTCAGATCAGGCATGCTCAGGAAGATGGAAGGCTTTTAAATTATTTTTCCTTCTTATAATGAAAGAAATGATCAACTACTACCAAGTACCTGTCTCCAACAAGAATTTTTTCTTTAAAAGGAAATAAAAAACTAGTATACTAATGTAAACATGTTTCCCTTACGATTTTCAAAATATGTAGCTTTCACTATATGTGCTTTGGCTAGTCAATTAATAGTGAAAAGAGAACTTTTGTGTTAACTTTTCTAGTACAAAAAATCATTTCGAGTCATGCATCCTAACTCATTTCATATGCCTGAATAGCTGCCTTTAAGTTAATTTAGTTTGCAAAATTAATATACTTCCAGAAGTTGAAATATTTACAAGTTAAAAAGAGTATTAAGACTGTATAATATTCCCCCTCAAAGGATCCATTTTTTGGAAACTTAACTTCAAACATTATTTCCATCTTTTTGACTCTAAGAACAAATACCTGGCCACATTGGATAACCAGTGGGGATCTAAGTATAAATTGTTTAATCTCACCATATCTTAGTTTTACAAAATTGTGGACAAGAATCAACATTTACCAAATTATCAAGCTTTTGATAACCAACCTTAGCCCCCAGTATTATCTCCTCTGGTCTCTAACACAAACCCACTACATCCCTGATTCATCTACTACTGTTTTCCAACTAGATTTAGACTCCCCGAGAATAAGCATGATTATACTTCATTGCTTTTCACTTCTTTCATAAAAGTTAGCAATCTTGAATAGTCATTAGGTATTTAATATTTAAACACAATGTATGCATCTAAATTGGATTATATCATTTCATAGTAGAAGGGTCCCTGGAACATCTGTTTTTAAGTCTTTAGTTTACAGACAGGAAAATGTGGACTAAGTGGTTGTCCCAAGGTCAGTCACAATTACTCTGTGGCAGAAAGAGGACTAGTGTCCAGGTCTAACTTGAAGTCCAGTGGTCTTTCAATTACATCATTACCTCTCTTTCAATGTTTTCTACACAAATGACTAGTCATCTAGCCAACTGCTGACTCAATGTCTTTATATGAAGTACTGATCTTTAAAAATCATTAAAATCATCACTTACAGCACCTAGAAATTAAGGCCCGACAATATACATTAAGTTTCAGAAGCCTATTTCTAAATCCTTACTACATACACCATTCTCATTTGATGAAAGAAAATTAAGGGTAAAAGAGGAACAAAAGACTCAATACATTGCTAACAGTAAAACTGAGCTCCAATAGGTAATGTGCCACCTCATCAACTAGTAGGAGAGTTGTTCAGGCTTAGGATAAATAAATCTGAATTTCACTCATTTAAATTGCACTTATTTACAGCATTTCTGAAAAAGCCTGCTTTAGAAGTAAATACATCAAACTCATGAACCCAATTTTCCCATCAAAACCACAAACGAGTCAGCATAATTGCTCTCTAATAACTCTCTACACTAACACAAAATGTGAATATGGTATTCTGCAATTCTGTACTAAAATGAAATGCTGCAAAGTTAATTTTGACAAGAGTGAAACTATTTATAGGAGAGATAAGCATTTTCTATACATTAGAAAGCTGACTTCTAAGACTTCAAAAACACGACACAGCCAATAGTTAAATAGACTACCTGTTTCCCCAACCCCTAGGGAAAACCAAAACGGAATTAGGTAATTTAAAATCGACTTACTAAAGCAACTACAGCATTCCATTTACAACATCTGAAAAATATTTAAACGCTAAGCACAATGTATGGGACACAATAAAAGCTCAATGTACAGCTATCGTTATTATTACCACCATTACTTAAACCCATAAAAATATCAACAAGTAAGTTTTCAAACAAAGAGCTGGGATACAAAATTTGCTGCTTTAAATTTACGCTGTTCATTTTAAAAATAGATGGCAAAATGCCAAGTACGTTCAGTTTACAGAAGGGTTTCAGTTACCCAATTTGAGTCAGCATATAAATCATAGATTAAATTGACACTTGATTTCCAATCCGAAAGCTCCTTATGTAGTATGACTCACCAAATTCTCCATTTGTTCCAACTATGAAAAATAAGTTGTACTCCTCCCTCCATCTACCACCACGACCTTTGCAGAAATTAGGTTAGAGGTATATTTAAAAATTTTTACAACACACAGTTTTAAGTCTCTGTCAAAGATTGCTCAATGAGTTTAACACAAACCGCCGAGAATAGTACTAAAGCTGTGTGACCTTTAGACAGGTCTTGGTATGTAACCTACGAGCCTGCCTTTGGAGGATCCTCTGGACAGCTCTGGACCGAAGAGTTAGGCCCGAGTACGAGTAAAAAGCCTCTGACCCACCTCAGTAGAGTCACAGACCTCCTTCCCAGACCTTAGAACCCAAGTCCTCTTACATCCATCTCAAAACCGTGCCCGACCCTAACACACAGGGTCTCTGCTCCCCCAGCCACATTTCCCGGCACCGAAGCTGGAGGCTCGGAAGCCCTGGAGTCGGGTGAACGGCGCCATTTTAGGCGGCGGTGGCGGCGACAACCAATCCCTGCGCAGGAGGCAGGGGGCGCCGGGTCGCCCGGGAGCCGCCGCCGGGCCGCGCCGGGCGCCGGTCTGGGAGGCTCGGGGGGCCCGGGCCGACGGCCTCCGCCATGTTGCACTCTCCCCACAGCCGCCGCCTCCTCAGTGGGCTCGGCCCGCGGCGGCTCCTGCAACCGGAGAGAAGCTCACCTTCTCGCAGAGGCTCTTGACCTGGGACTCGGACAGCTGCTTGCACTCATTCAGCTGCTCGATCCACTGGTCCAGCTCCTTGGTGAACACCTTCTCGTCCATGATGCCACCCGCCCGAACCGGCTGCCGCTCCGCGCTACTCCCGCGCCGCCGCCCGCACACGGGCCACACGCACACGCCGCCGCCGGTTCCCGGGGTACTTGTGTGGCTACTGGCGGCTGCTCGGCGCTAGCGCGAACCCGCGAGTTCTCCCAGAAGTACCCGGCCGCCGGCCGCTGTCCTCCTCCGCTCGATCTAGTCCTGGAGCTCGGCTCTCTGTAATGGCGGCCACCGGCGTGGTGACATCACGCGCGGCGTCAGGAGGCGGCGGGGTGCGGCGGGGTAGAAGGGCCGGGACAAGAGCTGCGCAACTGCAGAGCCAACCCCGGTCCGCCGCCAGGCCAGAGTGGGGGGGCGGCAACCAGGGGCCACGGCGCAGGCGCAACGTAGCCGGCTGGTAACTGAGGCACCTTCGCTTTTAGGGCGTGGTGGTTCAGAAGGGAGGGGGGGCGGGGAAGGGAGGACCGAGTCCGAACAAGCGCGACGCCTGCAGCAGGAAACTGGGCTAATTCCAGAGCACAAAGTCCTGCGCGGCGCGGGCGCCTGTTTAGCGCAGGCGCAGTCTGGGGCTTGGGAGGTTGAGGAGAACCTGCCAGTCCGAGCTTTTTCTCTAAGGTGAGACGGTTCTGCGCTTCGCCCCGCGTTTGTACTCAGGTTACAGAAACTAGAATTGTGACCTCACGGTGCGCTGGAATTGTATGGGATTCCTAAATCTTTGAGGGCGGGAACGGGTGCCAAGTGGTAGCCTCTTTGGAGTGGCCACCTCCGCCTCTGGGCGCGGCAGGCACCTTGTAATTAGGTCACTCGTGGGCGGAGGAGGGTGTGTCTGCCCTGGGAGCGCGGCGCAGTGCACCTGACTCCTTGGGCACACACCTGTCTTTGGGCCTAGGTGCCTGTCGGCCGTGATGCCTGCGCCCGAGCCTTAGGCTTTTCTCTAAGCTTAGGACCTCGATCCTAGCTTCCACAAGCCTCGCGCAGCCTCGCCCATTGTCGCCTTCTCTCCAGGTGTGCGCCTTCCTCCCACTCGGGTTCCTCCGGAGAATGAGGAACCCCTTCGCCCCCCACCCGTGCCCTCTCTGGCCTGACGAAGTTAGAAGCGGCTGCAATCCGCGCTTTAAAGAAAGCTCGGATATCTGAGTATCGGACCTCGGTCTGGCTATGAATCTCTTTGATGTTTGCGAGATGTTTTTACATCCCATTATCTCTGCATTCACAGAAATATTTGGCTCAGTAGAGCATCAATTATGTGCTGAATCCCATCCTTAGGAGAGAGAGGGGTCAACCAAACAGACAAGGTTTCCTGCCTCGGTGGAAGCTGGTATTCTCCCAGTAGTGTAGGACTAGATGGAAGAGAGATTATCATGTCCCCAGGACCTGAGAGATACAAACTTTCCAAAGGACGTTTAGAATTTTTTTTTAACGTTTATTTATTTTTGAGAGAGAGACAGGGAGACACAGAATTGGAGGCTTCAGGCTCTGAGCTGTTACCAGGGAGCCCGACAGGGGCCTCGAAATCATGAGCCTTGAGATCATGACCTTAGAGGAAGTCAGATGCTCAACAGACTGAGCCACCCAGGAGCCCATCCAAAGGACTTTTAAAATGCAAGGCAAGAGCTGAACCTAGTCACTTGTCTTCTAGATTTCCTATCCCCAATAGCAGTTGACCCTGCCAAATCCAGGCTCACTCTGCAGCTCTGAGGGCATCGTCCCAACCAATAACCTGAAGAAGGATCTAGAGGCCTGGATGAGCCAATGATGGGTCTGAAATCTCCTTCATCAAAGAGAACTTGCTTAGTGAGGTCCCAGACTGAAAATGGCAATTCTGCTTTTCTTTCATACCTCCCAGCAGCGTCCCTAGAGGAAAGTCTCTCAGATCTTCTCCCCTAAAAGCTTATACTTAATTTGCCAGACCGGAAAAAAGTTCTTTTAGCCCAAATTCTGACCATGTTTTATAGTTAACATCCCCCAATAATAGAGGAGTAAGGAGTTAAGACCATGTAGAATGTATAAGGAAAAAACCATCACTTAGTGCTCATGACTATAAAGTCATGCCTAGTGTGCTGTCATCTTATTCTTCACTGTTGCCCTGTACCTGTGTGAGAACTGGTCCTGTCTTACAGGGCAACAAGCAGACAAACAGAAAAGAGAAGGGACTTGCCCAAGGTAGTAATCAGGATTTGAAATTTGATACTCCCAAGTGCAGGGCATCTGCCACACTCACACAACTGACCTCTAAGAACTGAAATACAGAACAGGGTCAATGTGATTTCCCTTTGCCTGAGTTCTCTTATCTAGAAAGGTTGGGTGATGTTAGTTTGGTTCATTAAAGAATATTGAACACCCTAAGGGCTGCATTCTTTCATGTTTCAGACAAAGCTCCTGAATGGGTGCAAATGTGTACTGAGGACATCAAGATTTTATGCATCTGCAGCAGCATTTCTAAAGTAGTTTCCTTGGACCATGATTCCCATGAGAAATTCCTTTCAAAAGGAAATTTACAAAATGATATATTCTCAGAAGTCGTGTGATTAAAAAATCAAACAATAAAAACCTCATGAGTTTTATCGACCCTAAAAAAAAAAAGTATTGAGCACCTACTATGTATTAAGATTATAATGAATGGGTTTTTCCAAAGTGCTGTGAGCTCCTAGTTGGTAGCCCTAATGTAGGTATTACTTATTTTCTCTTGATGCAGATTACTTGGCTCACCACCACCACAAAATGGTGGGAAGATATAATTATATATACTTAAAACATCCTGCCAAATAATTAGATGCCATGACTTAACTTCTCAAGCAATGAATTCTAGGAAGCTCTTATTAGCTTTCAAGCCATGAAGTAAAGCATATGTGATTATAAACAATACAGAATTAAATCAGAATGTCTTTTTCTTTAGAAGGAATCTAGATTGTTTTCTTACTCTGCAGAACTCATACTCACCGACGGATCTGAAACTTCAGATTGATTGATCTGGTCCTGACTCAGTGGGCCTGACTATCTAAATTCTAGAGCTGAGGAATGCTTGGAACAAAAAAGTAAAAGCAAACCAAAAAAACATTGTCCTTTTAATTGCTTGGCAGAAACCAGAAAGTAAATAAATATGCTTTGAGAAAGAAATCTTTGCTCAGATGGCAAATTCAGTATACAGCAAGTCTAAGTGTTGCCCATGATGTTTAAACATAGCTATAAAAAAAAAAATCATCTGATGATGGGGGTGGGGTTGAAGGAAGATGACCTTGAGCAAATAGCTTGATAATAGGTACTCTTAGCCAAAGTATAAAAATTGACATCAAATCTTGGAGGAAGAATGAGATACATCGTTTTGTCAACAATTCTCTTGGCCTCACATTAGGTTTATTTTGTTGTTATTCCTTCCAGTTGCCTGATTTCTAAGCTTTACTGAGACAGAAAGTAGAGCCAGATAGGTAAGAAATGGCTCTGGAATCAGATGGACCTGGTTTGAATTCTGGTTAAGAAGCTTGGCAAGTTACATAACTTTTCTGAGTCTCCATTATCTCATGTATAAAGTGGGGATAATTATAACTGCCAAATAATAAGGTTCTTATGAGAATTCAGTGAAATTATGAATGTAAAACACAGCATATAGTAAATGTCCAGTAAGTATGAGATATTCTTACTTTTAATAGTTCTAAGTGGTCTCTGGTCCTACATATCCCCTAATGCCAGTTGGAGCACTTCATTGCCTGCTATGGAAACAGAACATAACAGTATCAAAAACATCATATACACACAAAGCCATCGGATGAAGTGAAGATGGAGGGGGGAGGGGATTCAAGAAAAGAGGGTCGACGGGGCGCCTGGGTGGCGCAGTCGGTTAAGCGTCCGACTTCAGCCAGGTCACGATCTCGCGGTCCGTGAGTTCGAGCCCCGCGTCAGGCTCTGGGCTGATTGCTCGGAGCCTGGAGCCTGTTTCCGATTCTGTGTCTCCCTCTCTCTCTGACCCTCCCCCGTTCATGCTCTGTCTCTTTCTGTCCCAAAAATAAATAAAAAAACGTTGAAAAAAAAATTTAAAAAAAAAAAAAAAAAAAAAAAAAAAAAAAAGAAAAGAGGGTCGAGATGGAACAAAAAGAACATCCCCTCTCTTCCCTTGACACCGTGCAAACATTCAGAAGGCTTGTTGTGTAGAGAAAAAGTCAATGAGGAATAAATTCAAGAAATAATACAGTTGGTTAGTCTTATGTTCCTGTTGTGTCAGAATTTTTTATCTGAAAAGGGTGCCATATCTGATAACATGCACTTTGCACCAAGGCCTTTTATGCCCCAGAAATTCCAACATAAAGACCTAATTAGTCAACATTAGTGCCTATGCCCATGAGAAGCCAGCCATGTTCTGGCCAACTGGGCCTGCCCAACGACTGGAAGATTTTGGTACTCGGGATACACAAATACTTGCAACTCATTGGTAGCTATCCCTGTTTTTCTCCTTTGCAGTTTTCTGAACAATTAAACTTAACATTTCACCTGAAATTAGAATTTTATATATGTGGCCAAAATTTTGTGGCCAGGAATTTTGCCACAGATATAATACAGCTCTTTCCCTCACCTACTACAGTTTGGCTAAAGAAAAAAGAGAGAGAAATGACCATATTATCCTTTGGTAATGTCCCTGACATCTAGATACTATTCTCAGTTACAGAGGAAATATTTTTTACCCTGTTACAGGAAAAATAAAATCTCTGAAATGAAAGGCAAAGTTTATTACCAGAAGGCTGGATAAACCTTAAAAATACTGTCACCAACTTTGCAGGTATTAAAAAATCTTATCATAGAAATAGGTTTATTGACATGGAACATTATGCACAATATAGTATTAAGTGACAAATACCTTATAAAACAGCATATATGATATTACCATAATTTTATTAAATATATGTTTATGAGACTTTAGAAATCTATACAATGAGGTACTAATAGCAGTTGCTTCTGGTGAATGGAGTTTTTCTTTTTTTTCTTTTTATGTACTTCATTCTTCTGTAATGAAAACATATTGCTCATAATTGTGAAAAAATCTTCAGATATCCTGAGTAAACATGATTAGGGGAGTCACAGGCCCAAACAACAAGCAGCCAATAGTTATGTTAAATATTCCACTATGCCCTGGAATATTACTCAAGGGCCCCAACTTTCTTGTGAAAAGAAGTCTCACCTTCCTGTGGACCTCTTACATGGCCTCCTCACACGGCATTTCAATATGGCCTTTTCTTCTACCTTCCCTCTCATTAAAAGATCTTATCCTCAGCTCAGATGGCCCTCTTCCTCTCTCAGACAAATACTGTACTCATCCACTCCATTCCTACTTTCTCCTTTGCTCAACATGTCCCTTCTCCTCAGACAGCCACTTGTATCTATAAGAACTCTGGCATTCAAGACCAGTTCAAGCCCCACACTCTCTGAAGAGTCTTCTCTGATGGCTGTAGGTCTCTCTTGATTGGGAGTGCCTACAAGAGCAACAGGAAAACCTCAGAGTCTGGTGGAACAGCACAGAGACCTGGCACCTGTCAGAGCAGAGGGGTAAGAATGGAGAACTTGTTCGTGAGCCCATATGAATATTCCCTAAAGACTCTCAGAGATGCTGTAGAAGATGAGGGGGCATTTTGCAGGGAGCCAGAGGGAAAATCTGTTTATATTGTGTTCATATTTTCCATATTAACAAGTTTACCAGTGTTCTAGCTTGACTCTAGGCAAGATTTAGAAATCACACCCCCCCCCCCGCCGCCAAAAAAGAAATAAGGTTCTCCAAAGCAGATGAATTTGCAAGTACAAAAGCATCTAAGGAGTACTTTGAAATTAATTTTCAAAGATAGGAAGATAGGACCATACTGCTCTTCTGTCTGATGGAAAGAAACACTCTCCCTTGACAGGAGTGTTCATTCCCTAAGCTGTTAGAAGGCACACCAGACAGGGAGACACCCCACCTCCCCCACACACACACAATGACCAGGTATTTATATGCTCATCTTTAAATTGTGGTGGATGGTGATAGAATTAGGTCCACAAACAAAAGAAGGAACAGACATTGTGTGCAGAAAAGAGAAAACTCATGGGAAATTTAGTGCCTACAGGTTGGTGGATGGTTTTTAAAGGAAGGATGTTAATCAGTTTTCTCCATCTTTGGAGGAACAAGGAATAGGAAATGAGTCTCTGTCAAGTAGTTAAACAGTTATAAGGCCAGCATTTATTAAGCACTTATGTACTCTTCCAAGTACTTTACATATATTGTATCCCTCCTCCCTCACAACTCCTGAGTGAGGTGCTATTATTATCCTCATTTTACAGATGATGAAACTGAGGCACAAAGGGACTGAGTAACTTGTATAAGGTAAAATAACTAGTAAGCAGAGGAGCTGAGGTCTGGCTTCAGTGCCTAAAGTCCGAAGTCCTACTAGAGAGCCTTTAGCATCAAAACTCAAATGATTTTCATGAATGGAAGATCTTGACCACTGAACCATCTGACACTTTCAATGCCTAGCAATCTCCAAGGATAGACCAATAATCCATGTCCTTACAGGTTGCAGCTTAGTAGTGAGTGGCCTGTGATCCAGCCCACCCCACCGCTCCTATTCCCTAAATACATCCATCTCGTCCCCTCCACTATTGTCTTCTTGTACCATGCCCTTCTGCTCTCTTTTCTCTGATGAACCCTCATCATTTTTCTTCTCTTTCTCTCCTCCTCCTCCATTTGTCCAGCCTGCTTGATTTGGCTCTTTATTATGCAGAAGCAAAAAGCCTGCCAGCCCCTGAGCCACCTTCTTTGGAAAGGAGATCCTTCCCGATCCATAGGCTGAGCATAGGCAGCCTAGAAAGCCATGAGAAGAAAAAAGAGACCAAACAGTTCTGAAAATGAATTGCCCTGCTTTCTCTCCACAACAGGAAATACCAGGTTAGCTTTGCCTTTTAGTCTAGTAAACAATACCAACTGGACAGCACTCTCTTCCTCCCAGAAACCAGTTGCAGTGTAAGGAAAAGAGTGCTGGGCTCATCCTCACCTCTGCCATCAACAATCTGTATGACTTTAAGCACATCTTTACCCATCAGTTTCCCCATATAACAACGTAGAGATTGGACTATACTGGAGACCTCTTAGTTCAGGATTCATAGGTGGATTCATGGGGACTTACCAACTCCCAGAGGATAATGTATAGGAATTTTCTTTTTTACTGAAATTTTTATTGAGACAATTTTAGATTCTCATGTGGTTGTAAGAAATAATACAAAGAAATCCTGATTTCCCATTGGTAACCTCTTGCAGTACTAGAGTACAATATCACAACTGGGATATTGATATTGATACAACCTACCTATCATTCATATTTCCCCAGTTTTACATGCACTCATGTGTGTGTGTGTGTGTGTGTGTGTGTGTGTGTGAGAGAGAGAGAGAGAGAGAGAGAGAGAGAGAGAGAGAGAGAGAGAAAGAGAGCACTTACTGCTGTACAACTGGGAGTTTTCTTTTGTATATGCTTTTTTCCCTGGGGAAAGAAAGGTTCTTAGCTTTTATCAGATTCTCTCAAGTATTGTAGATGCAAAAAAGGGTTTGATTCCCAGCTCTGAGAATTCTAGAAGACCACACCCAAGCCTTTATACCTCTCTGTTCCAAAAGCAACATTTAATTGGCACTTACCACATGACAGGCATAGAGATGCATGTGGAGGACAGGTGACGGGAAGAAATACAGGAATAGTGGGGAAAACCCAAAGACGCATAAAACACAGTCCACTGAACTCATGGTCCAGCAGTGGAAGAGGGACATTCCTACAGGTAAGCGTATTTATTAAACATGTACAGAAGAGGAACGGCATCGTTACTTGGGGCAGCTTGGGAAGTACTTCCACAGAAGCTGATGCTTGAGCTACATCTTAAAGGATATCCAGAATTCCTCAGCTGAGAAGAGAAGAACTGGCTGTTAAAGTCAGACAAGAACTCCCTCTTAAATCATATCTATTTTAGATGCTTTTAAGAAAACATAGGAAACTATGCCTACATTTGTTTATTCTACAATGTTAAGGTGTCAAATTCTTCAGCTCCCGTGTGTTGGTGTTGAGGCCAAGGGATTTTTTCCCCCTGAGTCTATTTTCCACTGTCTTGTCCAAATTGGATACCAGATCCTGCCTGCTTAGCTTGAGAAAGGCATTTTATCTCTGGCGCCTTGATCACATCAGAGCTTATATTTAAAGCATGAGTGATGAAAAGAGACCGCGGCTCAGTCCTGGCTCTGTCCCATCCCTAGAGCACCCTCATCTCCACCGAAAGCTCTAGAGGCCAATCCTACAGTGGCTGCTGGAGATGAGAGCTAGTCGGAGCCATGAGTAAAAACATCTCTGCTCTGGGATCTCCCACAGGGGCTCTTCAGAAACCCTTAGAGGCTGGGTTTCCTGGCTTTCCAATGTGTGCCCCCCACCCAACCCACATTTGATGGTTGGCTGCCTTGTGTTGGCTCAGGCTCAGAAACCCCTTGGGGGCCTCTTTCTGGGTGTGGATTGCAGGTTCTACATCAGCCTGTTCAATTCCCAGTGTTGCTCGCGGGGAGATCATTGTCTCTGGTACAGCCATCCTGCACCAGGGAGACCAATAGCCTACAATCAGGCCCACCCTTTGAAGAACCTCCTACAAGCCCGATTCAAGGCACAACTTCTTAGGGCTTTTGTGTCCTCAAAGTTATTTAACCCCCTAAACATCAGTATTTTCATTCATATGATGGGGATCATAATAGGACCCCCATAGGGTCCTAACCCCATAGGGTTATTTTAAGCCTTAAATAAATGAATCCATGTAACGCTCTAGTACATAACAAGTACTCCATCAACATTAGCTATTATTATTAACTATTTTTATAATAAAACTATTTCTGGCTGTAAAAGAATTAATGATCACTGCAGAAAATTTGTGAACTGCTGGCAAGTTTCAGGAAGAAACAATCATAAGATCCAGAAATGAGGGCTATAATCATTTTGATATATAGCCTTCTCAGCTTTTCTTGGTGTGCATAGATATATATTATCAGAAATTAAAAACTGTGAACTAAAGTTCATGTTGCATGTGTCTGTTCTGTATGTATCTGTTTTCCCATATAGTTAAATACTCCTTGAAAAGAATATTTCTAAAAAAAGTTTTCTTAATGTTTATTTTTCAGAAAGAGAGAGAGAGACTCTCTCTCTTAAGTCAGGGAGGGGCAGAAAGAGGGAGACACAGAATCCGAAGTGGGCTCTAGGCTTCCAGCTGTCAGCACAGAGCCCAATGTGGGACTCAAACTCACTACCGAGATCATGACCTGAGCTGAAGTCAGTCACTTAACTGACTGAGCCACCCACACACTCCAGAAAAGAATGATTCTAAAAGACTACCTAGTTTTCAAGCATATCAAGATTTATGTAACTAATCTCTTAGTTTGGTAATTAGATTGTTTCCTATTTTTATAAGTACCATGGTAAGTGTCCTGTTTACAAATGTCTGTGTGCATCTTTATTTATTCCTTAAGATAAATGCTTAGACGTGGAGTGACTGTGCCAAAGGATATATACTCTGTTTTTGTTTTGTTTTGTTTTAATGTCTGGCATAAATAACTGGATTCACCATAATCCTTTGTTCTGACACTCCCATAATTGGTACTGGATGGCCTGATCTTGTTAATTTTGGTGGTAAATTCATTAATTTTTAAAATTTATTTTTAAAGTTTGTTTATTTATTTATTTATTTATTTATTGAGCACAAACAGGGAAGGGGCAGAAAAAGAGGTAGAGAGAGAATCCCAAGCAGGCTACACACTGTCAGCGCGGAGCCCAGTGAGGGGCTCGAACTCTCGAACTGTGATATCATGACCTGAGCCGAAACCAAGAGTTGTGTGTTTAACCAACTCAGCTACCCAGGCACCCAATTCATTAATTTTAATAACATATTCAGTCCCTGTCAATCCACAACCCAAAACAAAAGCTAGGGCCTTGGCAATAACCAATACTGAAGCATAAGGCTTTCCACACCATCTTCCTGTGTTCCCCACCCAAGGGAACCATTCTGAATCGTAAGTTCATTTCCTTTTCTTTTGATGTGGTTTTGCTCTATGTGTATATATTCCTAAAGAGTAAATTTTCAGAACTGTCCTTAGCTTTATAAAAAGGACATCAAGCTGTATGTCATCTTTTGGGATTTGTTTTTTCCATTCACTTTGCTAAAATTCATCCATGTACGTGCATTGTTTCTAGGGTTTAGCTTTTGTTCACACTGCTGCTATGAATGCTATACTATAAATGTTCCCTGTTGTACATGTATAAGAGTCTGTCTACAGACCCAATTTACACTCCCACCAGCTATAAACAGAGAGCCTCCCGATCCACAGCCTCTGGTATACCCCAGTTCCATGTTGTCAGGTTGCTCTCCAGGTGGTTGGCTCAGTCTACCTCCCTCCAGCAATACACAAGAATGCCAATTTCCACAAACTCTTTCTAACCCTAGGGATCATCAAAATTTTTTGACCATTTGATACATCTCCCTTTTGGGTAACTTTGTTGCAAGGTACTGACTCCTCTCAAAGCTAAGAGAGAAGGGGTTTGGCTCAGAGAATTATTTCCAGTCTGATAACTTCAGTGACATTTCTGGGACTGGTTCCTCAGTGGCTCAGCTGCTTTCCCATGTCCTAAAAGAGGTGACATGGTTGGAAGGAGGGAATGAGGGGAGCCAGGATGGGAAACAAGCCCAACTCACCACAGTGTAAGCTTGTCTCTTGGTCTCAACCCCTGCCAGTGTCAGATCACTCCTTCTCTTGATGAAGCAGGCATTATCTCTTCCCTACCCACCCCCCTCCCACCCCCCACCCCCACTCCCCGCCCCAGAGAAGAGCCAGTATAATGCTTCCCTTTGTTATTTGAATTGATAAATTTAAACCTCTTTCCCTGCTCTGCAGTAAAAGAACTTTCTATTTTGGGCTTAGTGACATAGCCAAAGCCAAGCAGAGAGCAGCAGGCTGCAGCATGAGTTAATACTCTTTATTCAAGGGAGGGAACCTGCAAGCAAACAGAAGGACCTTCCAAAGTACATCATCTGTGCAGCAACATGCAGCCTATTTGCCTGTCTTTCTGGTGACAGATATATTTCAAAGTTTAAAATCGAACACTCCTTAACCTTCAGAGTAAGCTAATGAATGCATCCTGAACAATGAATTTTCTTCAATCAATTCGCCAGGAATTCATGGATGTCCCCCTGTATACCTAGGGCTGGACTGGGTATTATCAGAGAAGAGAATACTGTCTTCAGGGGGAGTTCCAGCCACCCAAAGTTCAACTGATTTGAGGAGTGCCTGAAACATTTATTTGCCTGAGAATATGCTTTCTTCCTCAGTCCTGAGATCTGCCTGAAATCCCACATGGGTGAAGGGTCCCGGGTCTCAAGAAGCCTCCAGGAGTACACAGAGGTCTTGCTTATAGGAGGGGCAATCTATTTAAATCATTGGCACCTGTTAGCACATAACTACAGCCTGGGAGAACAGGACAGAGGACAAATAAGTTCCTCCTGAGTCTCACCCTGGCAAACTTTTTCTTATGGGAAGTTTCAAATATGCACAAAGGTAGAGATAATAAACCTCCATGTACCTATCACCTGGCTTCAACAATTATTAAAATATGGCAATCTTGGGGCACCTGGGTGGCTCAGTCAGTTAAGCATCCTACTCTTAATTTCGGCTCCAGTCATGCATGATCCCAGGGTTGTGGGATCAAGCCCTGTGTCGAGCCTGCTTAAAATTCTCTCTCTCTCTCTCTCTCTCTCTCTCTCTCTCTCTCTCTCTCTCTCTCTCTCTCTCCCCCCCCCCCCCCTTTCCCTCTCTCCAAAATTAAATTAAATTTAGCGGTGCTTGGGTGGTTCGGTTGGTTGGGTGGCCGACTTTAGCTCAGGTCGTAATCTCGGGGTTTGTGAGTTCGAGCCCCATGTCAGGCTCTGTGCAGACAGCTAAAGCCTGCTTCAGATCCTGTGTCTCCCTTTCTCTCTCTCTGTGCCCCTCCCCCACTCATGCTCTGTCTCTGTCTGTCAGAAATGCATAAACGTTAAAAAAATTTTTTTAATAAAATTAAATTTTAAAAAATGGCAATCTTGTTTTATCTGTACCCTCCCCTCCCCTCGTTTCCATTTTAAATCCAATGTAAAGCAAATCAAATATTTTCATAAGCAAATACATCGGTATGTATCCATAACAAATAAGGACTCGTTTTTCAATAACCACTTTATCACATCTTTAAAATTAACAATAATTTTTTAAATATCATCTAGTATCCAGTCAGAGGTCAAATTGCCCTGATTTTCACAAGTGTCTTTCTGTCATGGTTTATTCTAATCTGTCACTTGTATTTGTTGATATATTTTGTCTGTATCCTGTAGTTCATAATTTTTTAATTTTAAATTTAAATTAAATTTAAATTTAAATGTATTTAAATTTTTAATTTTAAATTTTATAAGTTTCCTCTCCTTTTTTTTATTCTCCTTCTTGGTGTTATCAAAGATAATAGGTATTTTAGTTACTATTGCTGTGTAACATAAAACAATAAAATAAACCAATTTATGGTGCTTGTGGATTCCATGGGTCAGAAATTCAGAAACAGCACAGTAAAGATGGCTGCTCTTTGCTCCAAGGTATCTGGGGTCTGAGCTGAGGAGATTCAGAGTGTGGTGATGACTTCAAAACTGGGAGCTAGAAGCATCTAAAGTTTGTTTACTCACAGGTCTGGTGTCTGAGTCTGGAGCACTCAAAAACTAGGACTTGTGACCACAGGCCCTACATACAGCCTCACCATGTGGTATGGCTTTCTTGCAGCTTGCTAGTCTCAGGATAGTCAGATTTCTTGCATGGCAGCTTAGGGCTCCAAGTTCAAGTGTTCCAGCCAACAAGGTGGATGCTATATCACTTCTTATAACCTAACCTCAGAAATTACATTGTTACTCGTGTTGTTTTGTGTTGTGTTGTGTTGTGTTGGTGGCAAGCAAGTCCAAAGCTTACCCAGACTCAAAGAGAGTAGAATCAGACTCCAGCTTTACAGAGGCAAAGGCAAAGTTCCAGAAGAGCATATGGGATGGCAGATACTGTTGCTCTACTTGGGACTAGGATGGTCATTCAAGCCTGCCTTTCCAACACCAACCAGAATAAAGTTGCAAATCATGGAAACCTAGTGGAAGAGAGAAAGGCAGGGAGCTTACTTGTGTGCAGGGCCACGTCCTACAGCTGTGTCAATTATACCCTTAATAACCAATGAGGTTACTAGGCTGAGATCCACTTGCTACACCTGTGCCTGACTGTGGGGCTGTGTTGCTGGGAAGAAGAGGTACCTTCTCTTATACATGTGAGATACCACAGGGGCAAGAGATGTCCCTTAATGGATAGCAAAAGGGCATTCAATCTAACTTAACACTTACCAGATACCTACTGAAAGGGAACTTTCTTTATGCCACTTTGAAGAATATTAGGTCTTTTTTTGTTTTGTTTTGTTTTGTTTTGTTTAAGCTACACAGAGTGGACCAAGAACTATCTCAAAAATGGTGCTGGAGTTACTCATATATTTGTTAAATGGTGCAAGTTTTACGCATCAGGTACTTTTTAAAAAAAGTTTTTTAATGTTTATTTTTTGAGAGAGAGAGAGAGACAGAGTGTGAGTGATGTGGGGCTCAAACCCACAAGCTGTGAGATTATGTCCTGAGCAGAAGTCAGATGCTTAACTGACTGAGCCACCCAGGCGCCCCCATCAGGTACTTTTTGATTACATTGATTTAGAATGTTCCAGATGAATCTTGAAAGAAACTTATACACTGTGTCACAATGACGATAGGCCCATTTTGACCCATCTGCTGCAAGCCTTGGCTGAATGCAATAAGTGGAAACCAGGCCAAACAGAATTCAGGGTTTTTTTTTTCTTCTTTGTAGTTACTATTCTTCATTAACATAGCTTTTGTAGATTGATTAAATTCCTAGGGAATCGGGTGCCTGGGTGGCTCAGTTGGTTAAGCATCTGACACTTGATCTCAGTTCAGGCCTTGATCTCAGGGTTGTGAGTTCAAGACCCCTGTTGGGTGCCATGCTGGACAAGAAGCCTACTTTAAAAAAAAAAAAAATCCCTAGGGAAGTAAATGCTTTCATTTCTATTTATGACTACAAGAAAAATAAAATAATACAGATAAGGCAAGTTAACTTCCAAAGGATTTTTAAGGACCAGGAGATAGCAAACTCAAACCTGAGTTTGATAAGGACAGCTATGTTATAATGAAGCTCACACAAGTCCAGATATAAGTCTCTGTCAATGAGATTATTAAAAAGCGGTGATCATGCTGATCTAGCCATGCTGGTGGTCAATAGCTGGGGTGAGGAATGCATTAAATGGCAAGGCCCAGGGCATCTTATTTTTTAAAACTTATTAGGCCTCAGGTGTAGAGTGGTAAATTAATTGCACTTTTCAGTTCACGGCACATTACCTTAATTGGTCCAGACAAGTCCACTCTTTTAGGTATGTGTATCTACATTTTCTCCTATTCCCACTCCTCACTCCTATCCTTCCTTCCTGCAAGGAACCATTCTAATACATTTAATTATATTTTTTTGGCTTGTATGTGTTCTTGTGGATGTGTGTTGATGACTGGTTTGCATGTCTTTTAATTTACACAATAGCATTGTATTACAGATCTCACTCTGTCTTATTGTTTCCACTCCACACTTTGTTTTTAAGACCTATCCACATTGCTATGTGCACATCCAGTCCATCATCCCTGACTGCTGAATACTCCAGTAATGGGCACCCCCAGTGCCTATAACTTTCTAGCACCCAAAACAATGCTGCCATGAGCAGCCTCATAGGTGACCCATTTTGGGCCTGTGTAGCAATTTCTTTAGACAACCTCTTGCCCACAAGGTGTCTTTAAGTGCATTAGAAAAGGTGCCTCTTCATCTTGGAGAAAACTGCCCAGTGGTTAAATGTAAGGTTGGGCAAGATGGAGCCCAGACTGAGTTTCAGCCCCAACTCACCCCCTCAGTTGGGAGTCTTGTTCAGGGTACAACTGTAGGAAGTGGCTCTGCCAACAAACATTCCCCACTTCTCACTTCCACCAGATTTCGGCTGTTGGCAACATCACTCCTGGTTGGTACAGGAAAAGGGAGGGTGTCAACTGACCACAGAAATCTCATCATAGGATCTGTGTCTACTTGATTTGATCAAGCAGTGCTACAGTACCTGGGCACTTTATACTTGGGCTGATGCAGTATGTGGGAGCGCCATGGCTAGTTTACGACCTGCACAGGAAATGGGGAGTCAGACATGGCTACAGTACACGGGTGATAGTGCAGATATACCTGCCTGAGGCCAAGGCAAAGGGCCCGAGTAATTCAATCCCTCACTTTGTCTTGGAGATGGGAGAGAAACATCTTTTCTCTTAATGCTGTTGTCACAGGGCACAGGTGAAGGGGCGGGCCTCGTGTCTGCAAGGCAGCAGCTGTGAGTGGCTTTGCCACAAATAGTGGACATCGGGCCCTGAGCCATCTTGCCTTTGCCCCTTGGTGAACGTCCCGGGGCTGACACAAATAAGAACTGTCAGTTCTTTCTCAAGGTCACCTGGATAGGTCAGAATTCAACTAGGATTATTCAATCCTTTAAGCAGGTCAGGTTTCAAATCCATCAGAAATTCTTAGTGACCATTCAGATATATCTTAACCCTCTTAATTTTTTTTTAATTCACTTCAACATTTTTTTATTGTTTGCTTATTTTTGAGAGAGGGAGACAGAGTGCAAGCAGGGGAGGAGCAGAGAGAGAGGGAGACACAGAATCCAAAGCAGGGTCCAGGCTCTGAGCCGGAAGCACAGAGCCCGATGCAGGGCTCAGACACAGAGCTCAGATGCGGGGTTCAGATGCAGAGCTCGAACCCACAAGCCACGAGATTGTGACCTGAGCCAAAGTCAGACGCTTAACTGATGGAGACACCCAGGTGCTCCTATCTAAACCCTCTTAAAATAACCCTCTGTGGAGGGGGCACCTGGGTGGCTCCGTTGATTGACCATCTGACTTTAGCTCAGGTCATGACCTCATGGTTCATGAGTTTGAACCCCACATGGAGCTCGCTGCTGTCAGTGCAGAGTCTGCTTGGGATCCTCTGTCCCCTTCTCTCTTTGCACCTGCCCCCTCACTCTCTTTCCCTCAAAAATAAATAAACATTGTGGAGGTAAATGAAACACCTAAGTTATAGAGAAAGTTGTTACTTTCATGCCAATGTTTTTTCAGCTGTCCAATGAGGATAATCATGATGAGAACTTCTAGAAGACAGAAGTCTTAATTCATAATTTTTTTCAGAAAAGAGTCATTGGAATTTTCAGATTTCCGGAAGAAAGGCAACCTCAGAAATCAACCTATTACTACATTTCTGGATTATGCTTGCAAATTAAGAACTACACTTCAGTATTTATAATAAGCCTGGATAGGGGTGCCTGGGTGGCTCAGTCAGTTAAGCATCCAACTTTGGTTCAGGTCATGATCTCATGGCTTGTGAGTTAGAGCTCCGCATCCAGCTCTGTGCTGACAGCTCAAAGCCTGGAGCCTGCTTCCAATTCTGTGTCTCCCCCTTTCTCTGCCCTTCCCCCTCTCGCGCTGTGTCTTTGTCTCTCAAAAATAAACACTAAAAAAAATTAACAACAACAAAAATAAGCCTGGATAACAGTCAATCACGCAAGGATGTGAGCCACACTGTATACCATAGTGATTACTGTTAATGTGTGCCCTTGTGAATACGCAACAGTGGGCTTTGAAACAATGCAGAACAAAAGTACAAATCAGTTGTATGCATTAACAAACATGAGGGTCTGGAAAATATGGAACACTAAGTGGGCCTGTGACATAAAAACCATAACATAAGCTTCATATTTGGGAAGAGGAGCGCATGGGACACCTTGGTGGCTCAGTCAATTAAGTGTCCGACTCTTGATTTTTGTTCAGGCCATGATCTCACAGTTTGTGGGATTGAGCCCCAAGTCAGACTCCATGCTAAGCATGGAGCCTGGTTGGGATTCTCATTCTCTCTCCCTCCCACTTCCCTGCTCATGTGTGCACATTCTCTCTCTCTCAAGATAAATAAATAAACGTTAAAAAACAACAACAAAAAGAGGAGCACTGGTTAAAACCTAGAGATGGGTGACAAATGTCAGGAAAGATACAGAGATTCTCAAATGGCCTGGCTGCTTCACATAGGACAAGGTATCCACCACCCACTGAGACCTGACTCATCCTTCTCAAATGGTTCCAGCATAACTTCATCCTTTCCATCCCTCCCACCAGAAATACATGACCTCATCGGGGTCCTGGAGCTTACCTGTACCCACAGTGTCTCTTGGTTAGCTCCCCATCCCTATATCATGGAGTCAGTAAATCACATCATTGGCTTGTTGATGTTTAATGACCTAGGAGGTCTGGGGTGCCTTCTACACAATGTGAATTCGAAGTCAGCATCCCTCCCTGCCCTGTCAGCTCAGGCCCCTGCTTTTATCATTAAGAATGATGGACAGGGGTGCCTGAGTGGCTCAGTCAGTTAAGCGTCCGACTTCAGCTCAGGTCATACTCTCACAGTTTGTGGGTTCGAGCCCCGCGTCGGGCTCTGTGCTGACAGCTTGGAGCCTGAAGCCTGCTTCGGATTCTGTGTCTCCCTCTCTCTGTTCCTCCCCCACTCACACTCTGTCTCTCTCTTTCTCAAAAATAAAGATTAAAAAAAAATTAAAAAAAAAAAAAAAAAAGAATGATGGAGACCAGGGGCGCCTGGATGGCTCAGTCAGTGAAACGTCCTACTTCAGCTCAGGTCATGATATCATGATCCATGAGTTCGAGCCCTGCAATGGGCTCTGTGCTGACAGCTCAGAGCCTGGGGCCTGCTTCCGATTCTGTGTCTCCCGCCCTCTCTGCCTCTCCCACACTCATGCATGCTCTCTCTCTCTCAAAAATAAACATTAAAATAAATAAATAAATAAAGCCTTTAAAAAATAAATAAAAGTATCTTTCTTCTGAGAAGCTCAAGCTCATAAGAAAAGTTTTAAGAGGGACGCCTGGCTGGCCAGTCGGTGAAGCATGTGACTCTTGATCTTGGAGTCATGAGTTTGAGCCCCACTTTGGGCATAAAGATTCCTTAATAAAAGATAAATAATAAACAACCTTTTATTTTTTTTTAATTTTTTTAACGTTTATTTATTTTCGAAACAGAGAGAGACAGAGCATGAACGGGGGAGGGGCAGAGAGAGAGGGAGACACAGAACTGGAAGCAGGCTCCAGGCTCCGAGCCATCAGCCCAGAGCTCGACGCGGGGCTTGAACTCACGGACCGTGAGATCGTGACCTGAGCTGAAGTCGGACGCTTAACCGACTGAGCCACCCAGGCGCCCCAATAAACAACCTTTAAAAAAAACTTAAGGAATACCTACCTAATAGTGATGGAGGGTGGGGTATAATGATCAAGAAATTATTGTATCACCAGACAATTAATCAAGAAGAAACTGGCCCAAATTAAGGCAAAGGACATTTGGGTTGGCTCCTTCCTGGCGAAGTATTTGACAAAAGAGGAAAACTAAGGCTGGATTAGGCTATGGGCAGGAAGATGGGAACTTCATTTCATTCCACAGTGCTATTCTAGACTCAAGGCATGCCTGCCTTCAAGGAGGGAAAGGCCAAGCAAAGTTCCTTATACCTGAGGTAACACTTCAGATGAATGACTAGTTGTTCTTGCAAGCTGAATTTTTTATTCCTAACAACTGAACAAGAACCTATTCCTAGAGGAAAAATGAATGCTGAGAGCCTGTCTAGGATTCCAAGAGCTCAGAAAACCTGCTATATCTGCCCTCCTGAGCCCCCGGAGAACGGATGTGTTCACTGTTGATTTTCTTAACCACTTTTTTTTTGTTAACGTTTATTCATTTTTGAGAGACACAGAGAAACAGAGCATGAGTGGGGGATGGACAGAGAGAGAGGGAGAAAGAGAATCCGAAGCAGGCTTCAGGTTCCAAGCTGTCAGCACAGGGCCTGACGCGGGGCTCGAACCCACAAACCGTGAGATCATGACCTGAGCTGAAGTCAGATGCCCAACCGACCGAGCCACCCAGGCGCCCCAATTTTCCTTCAAGAGGAAGGGGAATCTTAAATGGTAATGTCCATTTGGCGGCTGAAACACTCAAATAATCAAACAAATCTTAGCTGTTGTATCAGAGCTACATTTGGCAATTATCCACGCAGAACTAGTATAAAAGGTTTCTCCTAAAGAAAACTTCCTGGAGGAATTGAGCAATGCTGGAGAAGACACGAGCCCGCCGCAGTTGCCAGGGAGCTCCTTGGAACGGAGCACGCAGAGAACGCCGGTGAGTGGGTCCATTCTGACAACTGGCAGTTCCCGGCCCTTCTCAGCTGGGGCCTAGCGTGTGCATGAGAAAGTTTCCTCCTGTTGCTTCAATCAACAGCTAGAGAATCGAGAATCCCAGCTCTGCATACCAGGCTACTTAAGCAGTGATGAATCTGCTTCACTTCCTTCTTTATTTCCTAACCAAGAATGTAGTTCCAGTTTCAGTGTGGAGGCCAGAAACGGCTGAAGACATCACCACTTCCCTTCACTCAGACATCTCCGCAGGTAAGCCACCTGCCGTACACTTCCTTCTGAAGGCCCAAGCTAGAGATCATAGTTCTTAAACAGGGCACTTAACATATTGCTTGACTCCTTACTGGACTAAAATTTTCAAAACAAACTTCCAGGAGGTGGGGACTTGGCCAATAGTGCTGAGAACTAGTGTCTACCATGGGCCCTGTGGGGTAATTATATGACCTGGAACAAATCTGTGCACATTCAGGGCCTTTGGATAACCTTTAAAATGATGCTTTAACCTTTCTCCACAATAAAAATTTCTACAACTCTAGGCTAAAAGAGGAAAAGGGGCTGTAGAAGACTACTGGCGACAATTTCACCTACCTAGAAGAATTAGAGCTGTGTTAGAGCCACACCAGTAAGACCAGACCCAATGCTGTAAGCACAGCCTCTGGGGGGTAGGTCCATGGTCCCCACCATTTGGGGATGGATTCTGGAATAATCACTGGCTCACTGGAGAACACAGCTGCCATTCTCATCTCTGTTTCCTTCCCTTTTCCCTCCCTTCTCTACCCTGAGACCAAATTACTTCTGATTTACAAGAAGAAAAAGAAGGATGTATTCCCTCCCAGCTTCAGGGAGAATCACTGTTGTGTCTGAATTGGACTCAGATGTTCATGACACATAGGCCAACATTTAGATAATCACCATCCCTTTGCAAGCCTTTTGAAAAATATTCGCTTACACTATTTGATCTCCTTTCTTTAACATTTTACTTTATCATTCTTGAGAAATCATACTATGATGGATGAAGGGCTGGTTACATGGAAAGTCATGCCATGATGAGATTACTAATCTAAAGGAAGAGACAAGGCAGAGTAGAAAAAGCTCTAAGAATATAGATAAAAGGCACAGGCAAATGCATAGGAAAATAATCACAGCTATACAGAGTTAGTGTAGGCTTGGAGACTGGGGACAGACTGGTGCACTATGCATTGAGAAGAGCAATGACTATGTATGCACATGTTTCTAGAAACAATTCATCAATATTTCTTTTTCGTTGTAGTACTCGATCCAAAATCTAAATAGTGATCATTTAAAAATTGTGTATAATTTCAAACATATGCAAGTAAACCTTTTGCAAAGCTTATAATTGTTCACTAATTTATATAGTGAATAATATAACGATCCCCCATGCATACATTATCCAGCTTCAACAATCATCAGCCCATACCTATCATTATTTTATCTGCATCCCCACTGACTTTCTCCATCCAGTGTTATTTTGAGGCAAATCTTAGACATCATATAATTTCATGTATAAATATTCAATATGTATCTCTAAAAGATAAAAACTCATTTTAAACATAATCACTCCCATACTTGGAACTAATAATACTATAATGTCACTTATAGAATATATAAGTCATGTCAGAATATAAAAAGTGTTGACGAGGGGACGACTTTTGATCAGTCAGTTAGGCATCCGACTTCAGCTCAGCTCCTGATCTCCCAGCTCATGAGTTCTAGCCCTGCATTGGGCTCTGTGCTGACAGCTCAGAACCTGGAGCCTGTTTCAGATTCCGTGTTTCCCTCTCTCTCTGCCCCTGCCCCACTCGCACTCTGTCTTTCTTTCTCTCAAAAAATAAATAAGTAAACAAACATCAAAATTTTTTGAGGAAAAAAAAAAAGATGTTGACCAGTGGAGAGGTGTGAAATACTGCCATTCCCACAGACTGTAAAATGAAATGGGACTTATTTCTAGCTTATCCGATAAAACTTCAGAGAGTGGGTGATGGAATCTCATAGTCAACCTAATATTTATTATTTGTTTATTCTGCACTTCAGGGTGGGGAATCATGGATGAAATCCCCCGAAAGGAAAATTAGAGAGCCTCCATCCTCATGAGCAATTCTCTTGGATAAGAGGAGGCTCCACCGCTCTGGAAAGCAGTGTGGAGGTTCCTCAGAAAATTAAAAATAGACCTACCCTATGACCCAGCAATAGCACTGCTAGGAATTTATCCAAGGGATACAGGAGTACTGATGCATAGGGGCACCTGTACCCCAAGGTTTATAGCGGCACTCTCAACAATAGCCAAATTATGGAAAGAGCCTAAATGTCCATCAACTGATGAATGGATAAAGAAATTGTGGTTTATATACACAATGGAATACTACGTGGCAATGAGAAAAAATGAAATATGGCCTTTTGTAGCAACATGGATGGAACTGGAGAGTGTGATGCTAAGTGAAATAAGCCATACAGAGAAAGACAGATACCATATGGTTTCACTCTTATGTGGATCCTGAGAAACATAACAGAAACCCATGGGGGAGGGGAAGGAAAAAAAAAAAAAAAAGAGGTTAGAGTGGGAGAGAGCCAAAGCATTAGAGACTGTTAAAAACTGAGAACAAACTGAGGGTTGATGGGGGGTGGGAGGGAGGGCAGGGTGGGAGGGAGGGCAGGGTGGGTGATGGGTATTGAGGAGGGCACCTTTTGGGATGAGCACTGGGTGTTGTATGGAAACCAATTTGACAGTAAATTTCATATATTAAAAAATAAAAAAATAAAAAAAATAAAAAAAAAAAAAAGAGGAGGCTCCATGTAATTAGCCAATGTCATGGTGTCATACACACTGTCTCAGACCTATACACAGAGCTCAGGAATGTGAGTGAGCACCGTGGGCGAGGAAATTGCTTGCAAATCCAGCGCCCAATACAGAAGCAACAGTCTATGAGAGTTTTCCAATGCCGGATTCTACTGGTTTCTGTTTCTTTGGAAATATTTTAGGAATTTATCAGACCTGTAATAACCTCAGTGTCGTTCACAAGGAATTGAAGAGAAAGTAGAGTCATGTACAAAAAAGGGGGGAGGGGTTGTGAGGGATATATACATACTCCCTATATTCCTTTGTACTGATTGACAAATGTTCCTTTGAGAATGTTACATAAACACAAGGGAGCCTGGGTGGCTCAGTCAGTTGAACGTCCAACTTCCGCTCCGGTCATGATTTCGCAGTTCATGAGTTTGAGCCCTGCATTGGGCTCTATGCTGACAGCTCAGAGCCTAGAACCTGCTTTGGATTCTGTGTCACCCTCTCTCTCTAACCTCCCCCACCGCTGTCCCGCTCGCACTCTGTCTCTCTCTTAAAAATAAACATTAAAAAAATTTTTTTAAAAGAATAATACATAAACACAAAGGTTAGTTTCTGCAGTTCCCAAAGATTTATGTGCAAAAAAAATTCTTTAAATCAAATCCTATCTTTAAAGTTTCCAAAAGAGCACATTTTGTAAAGCTAATTCATGTTCTCTCTCATGTTGTGAGACTAGAGCTTTGAACGTTTTATTTTCTTAAAATGAAACAATCCCAACTAGACTCACAGGAGGAAATCACATATTCTTGGGGCTGTGCATGCCTTTTCACTCCTGCACCACTACTGCAATAGTCGCCTAACTGGTTTGTATGCTTCTCCTCCTCCCCCTTCACACTGAGCTGTCTTCTTAAGCACTTATCTAGTCCTGCCACTTCACTAATAGGCATTTAATGCTTCCATCACCTTCCAAAAAACCCCCAGGTCTTTAGGATAGCATTCCAAGTTCTGAGATTGGTCTCTGACTTACTGGAACAACCTACTCCTCACTCTCCTACTCTCCACATACTCTATTTTCTGGCCGCATCAGCTAGTCAATGTTTTTAGAACATAAGCCAAGTTTTATCAAACAATGAAACACTGAACTCACATCTGAATGTAAGGGATGGGATAGCTCAGTGTTTCAGAGCATAACCTTCATGTCAGACTGGTTGGGATCCTGGCTCTGTCACCTACCAGCTGACTGACTTTGATAAAATCACTTACTCTGCCTGAGGCACAAGTTGCTTCAACTCTAAAATAGGAATGATTAAAGCACCTTTCTTGTAGAGTTGCTGGGAGGATTAGGTTAGATTAAGCAGTGCCTGGTACATAATAAATATCCAATATATTATAGCTTTTATTTCAGTTGATTAAGGTCTTTCTATCTGTCAAGAGACACCACCCCATGAAGCCTTTAGAGTTTCCCCAGTGGAAGGTCATCTCGCCTCTCTGATCCTACAGACCATTCATACCTCTTTCTCAGCACAACTTTCTATCTTGTATTATTTTTATTATTCTGATACACATCTTTGCTGTCCTATGCTGTTGAATCCCTGCCATGTACTAAGTGCCATAGGGAATAAAAAAAGGAAGAAAACTTGGTTCTTTGCCATGCAAGTAGTGCTCAGAATCTAGTTAGCAAACAGACATTGGCAACCCAAATACAACTCACCATTGTTTGTTCAATAAAGATGTGGTTCATCATTATTATGACGATATTGTTTTCCTAAGGTCCTCTTACAGAAGAATCTCAAAGTATGAGCTACATTTTAACACAGGGACCATTTCCCCTACTACTAAACAGAATTTACTTCTAGAGAACAAATGTAGTAAAATACAATTGAACACAGCTGAGTTTGAGGAACTATCCAGGGAAAGGTACTGTCAGTGATGTTTAGAGATTGAAATGATAGAATCCAGCTAGGACTTCCTCTGCTCCCAAAACTTTTGCCAAAATAAATACACAAAGTATTAGGCCTAAGATATGGCACAGAGCTAGAAGCATTTCTAGCCTCCTTTCCCTGGTGATGAATTATGATATGCATTCTTGGTGTATGTGTAATCCAAGGGCAGAAGAGATGGTTAAGGCCACACAACCCCTCAATGCTGCATCACGTCAGCCAGCCTAGAGACCAAAACTGTGAGGTTAACGACTACAACTGGATCTCAACTGCAGAAAACCAGCAGTCCTAATTGCTGAATCTAATCTGTCTTGTACTAAATGAGGTTTTAGGTCAGGGCCAAGTTCCCAATGTCAACAGGACTTCAGGTGAGACTGCCAGGGTTCCTGCCTCGCCCAACTGAAGATGACACCCACAACACCTGCTACAACAGGAAACAATGCAGCTGGACAGCATATTTTGACCACGTGGCTGGGCACGTGTCATCAAGATGGCTCCTCCTCAAGTAACTGCTCTGGGCAGCTAAGCAAAGAGGAGTAGCTTATTCTCCTGGATAGAGCACACCACGCCCCCCTTTTTCCCACTGTCCCCCACTCCAGGCTGGCTGAGCAGTACAACCTTGTGGGGGTGGGGCAAGGCTGGTTTCCTCACTACACCTCCAGGATTCTAGGTCTGTGGGGAACTGTGAGAGAGGAAGCATTATTCAACTAGGGGCAGTTTTGTGTTTCTGAAAACAGATGCAAAAGTCAGACGTTTGGTCAAACAATGTAAGGACAGTTCATTCCCAGAAAGCTAAAATCATTATAAAATCCCTAATTACATCTTGCATTTTAATCATAGTATTGAACAATTTATTTTCCAATATTTGTAGTTTTTCCTTTTTTTCTTTTCTTCACAACTGAGCGTGTCATCTGGCATGTGACTAAGAGTCCAGATGGGACTAAAGGGTCATGCTTTTAGTACCCCTCAGGAACGGCTTTGTCTTAATGTTGTCACATTCAGAAAAGTGATGCTTCTAATCACTAGCATCAGTAACCTCATGTTTCTACTCCAAATAATTTCTATTTTTACACACAAAAAAAGAGTAAAATATTCAAGTTGTCACATAGGCACCACTATGCAAACAATGAGAGCACCACTTTTAAGCCTGCATGATGGACCTGGCAGAGGAGGACAGACTGCATTAGTCCAACTGATGGATGAGAGTCTGAATGTTGGACAAGTGGACTAAGGAAAAGCTGTAAGTATAGTGAATACAGAAGTAAAACATGTGAGAAATGAGGGTGGCTAGTTGTATGAAAACTATACCTTTATAGAGTATCTTCTGGGTTATAGTCTACTTTCATGTACATTTCCTCATTCTGTCATCACCTCACACTTTCGTCTCATCCCACACCCTTCTTCAGTTTCAAGAAAGAACAAGAATGGTAAGATGACAAAATCAGTATTTGCTTAGCATGAAATACTAGTCAACAAAGAAGTATTATTTTAGATCTTCCTTGATATGGTAAATATTGAGTAACTGCATAGCCATCTTATGGGGTGTTAAGAATAAAAGTATGTTACAGGAGGTCTTGACACAGGTGTATAAAGGGACCAAAACCAACTTTAGCACAGAGTTAAACAATTACCAGTCATGTAGAAAACAGGTATCTGTGGAAATGGCTGCCAGTTTCCACAAGTCACCTGAAGAAGTTTATATTCTCACCCCATCAATGGAGTGAGCCAGTTGCCCTCCACTCAGAATGAGATCTTCAGCTCAACACATGTTCAACAGAACTTCACTCAATGCCTTGTGCAGAGCAGCTGATCAACAATTTAAAAAATTAAAACAAAGGCTTGATTCAAACAGAATGTAAAAATATGAGAAATATATTTGAACACTTATTGAATAGTTGATGGTATTAAGAAAGTGTTAATAACTGTTATAAAGACATAGAATTATGTCTTTGTAGGAAGAGGTCTTAGCTTTTAGAGATACATATTGAAATATGTAGGGAAGGGTTAAATGATGCCTGGGATTTGCTCCAAAATAATAAAGGAGGGGAAGAAATGAGTGGGGAAATACATGAAACAAAACTGACCATGTGTTGATAATTGATAATCTGGGTGATAAGTACATGGAGGGCCATTATGATACCCTGTCTACTCTTGTATATATTTGAAATTTCCCACAACAAAAAGTTTTTTAAATTTTGGAGCATTAGAAACATAAATTAAAACTGGATGCAAAGAATCCTGCCGGGGTGCCTGGCTGGCTCAGTTGTTAGAGCATGAGACTCTTGATCTCAGAATCATGGTTTTGAGCCCCACATTGGGCATAGAGATTACCTAAATAAATAAACTCAAAAAGAAAAAAAAAACTTGCCACATCAACATGAATAAACATTAAAAAAAAATGTTGGGGAGGGGTGCCTGGGTGCTTATTCCATTAAGTGTCGGACTTTTGATTTTGCCTCAGGTTGTGATCTCTTGGTTCATGAGATTGAGGTCTGCGTTGGGCTTTGTGCTGGCAGTGCAGAGCCTGCTTGGGGTCCTCTCTCTCTCTCTCTCTCTGTCAAAAGGAATAAACACTTTTAAAAAATGCTGGGGGAAAATGTGTTGCAGAAGGATATATCCTGAAAAATGTCATTTATATAAAATTCCAAACATGTCAAACAATACAAGTGATACAATACAAACTCCTAAGGTTACATGCAAAAACCTAGAAAGACAAGCATGGGAATGACAGATACAAATTTCAAAACCATGGTTATTGGGATGCAGGAAGGGGAAGGTAATTGGGAAGGGTTACACAAGGGGCTTCAACTATTTTTACATAAGGCAGTAAACATATGTGATTATCATATTATTCTCTATTCACTTTTGTATTTTTTGAAATATTTAACAATAGAAGTACCATAAAAATTAAAATTAAAAAATGAAACAGAAATTGGATAATCATTTGTGGGGATGTTCTGGAAGAGTCCTGCACTTCTTGTATTGACTTCCAAGAACAATATCCATCGCCACCCTATTCCTCAGCTTAGGAAAATTGCTTCTTTTTTTGTTAAAATATTTTTATTATAAAAAAATCATACTGACAAAAATATAATTAGCATATTTAAATAATAATGATGATAATGATAAAACGAACTCCTTTGAACCATGACTCAAGAAATCTGACAGTACTAGGACCAATAAAGTTCCTGGTACAGTCTCTATTCACATTCCCAGCAGACGGAGCTGCTATCCTGAATTTTGTGTTTATCTTTCTTGGACTTTCTCTGTAATATAATCATATATTGTGTATTTAAGATATAGTTTTACATGTTTTTAACTTGTGCATGTGGAATTATACTCTGACTTGCTTTTTTTTTGAGGAGAGAGAGAGAGAGAGAGAGAGAGAGAGAGAGAGAGAGTCAGAGTAAGAGGGACACAGAATCTTAAGCAGGCTCCACGCCCAGTGTGGAGCGCAATGTGGGGTTTGATCTCACGACTGGGAGATCATGACCTAAGCCGAAATCAAGAGTCGAATGCTTTACTGACTGAGCCACCCAGATGCCCCTTGACTTATTTTAATGTGAGATACTATGAAATGTATTGATGTCGATGCATGTGTTATAGTTCATTCATTTTCACTGTGTGTGTACTAAATTATTTACTTATCCAGTCTATTGCTGATGGACTTTTGGGTTGTTTCCAGTTTTTGCTATAATAAACAACACTGCTGGACACATCCTTATACTTATCTCCTGAAGTCTATGTGCAAGACTTTCTCTACAGTAAACACCAAGGAAAGGAACAGTTGGGCATAGGGTAAGTCCATCTACAACTTTACCTAGATAATGCCAGATTTTCCACAGTGGTTGCCCCAGTGTGCACTCCCACCAGCAGTGTGTGAGAGATTCCAGTGCTCTGTATCCTCACCAACACTTGGTATTGACAATTAGTTTGCCTACTGAGTGAGGTGAGAACTGGAATCTGTGATTTTAATTTCCATTTCCCTGCTTATTAATGAAGCTGAGTCTCTTGTCATGTTATTCCCCACTCATCTTCCTGCTTTTGTGAAATATCTGATTCCATCCTTTGCTCATTTGTAGGTATGTTGTCTTTTTCTTATTGATTTTTAAAGGAATTTACTATATATTTTAGATATAATAATATAAATTATGTAATTTCCCAATTGTGACCTGCCTTATCTAAAATAAATGTGTTTCCTCCCTTTGATCTGTTAGGGTAGTAGACTAAAGCATTAGACTTCCCTACCAACCTTGTGTTCTGGGACAAACCCAACTTTGTTATTAAACAGTACCATTTTTTATATTCTGGATTTTGCTTGCTAATATCGTGTTTAGGATTTTGCAGCTGTATGTGAGATTGGGCTGTTACTGTCTTTGTTTTATTGACCTTGACTGACTTAAGTTTTAAGACTATTCCACACATCCATTCACTGAACAAAATTTTTTTTGAATGCCTACTGTATACAAGGCACTATTCTAGGCATTTGGACACATCATGAACAAAAGAGAAAAATATCTCTGTTCTGGTAGACATTACATTCTAGCCTCATATGATGAGTTAGGGTATGTTTCCCTTTTTTTTTTTTTTTTTTTTTTTTACTTTCTGGAGGGGCTATAAGACTTGGAAATTATCTCACTCTTAAATGTTTGAAAGAACATACTGTCGGGGCGCCTGGGTGGCTTGGTTGGTTAAGCGTCAGACTTTGGCTCAGGTCATGATCTCACAGTCCGTGAGTTCGAGCCCCGCGTCGGGCTCTGTGCTGACAGCTCAGAGCCTGGAGCCTGTTTCAGATTCTGTGTTTCCCTCTCTCTCTGCCCCTCCCCTGTTCATGCTCTGTCTCTCTCTGTCTCAAAGATAAATAAACGTTAAAAAAAAAATTTTTTTTTTAATTAAAAAAAAAAGAAAGAACATACTGTTTCGTTTTTGTTTATCTTTTTAATTTTTAAGTAAGTTCTACATGCAATGTGGGGCTGGAACTCATGACCCTGGGATGAAGAGTCACATGCTCTACTGACTGAGCCAGCCAGGCGCCCTTACAAGAACATATTTTTTAAGCATTCTGGGCCTGGTGTTTTAACAATTGATTCTTTTTTTTTTTTTTAATTTTTAAAATGTTTATTTACTTTTGAGAGAGAGATAGAGTGTGAGGGGGGAAGGGTCAGAGAGAGAGGGAGACACAGAATCTGAAGCAGGATCCAGGCTCTGAGCTGTCTGCACAAGAGCCCAACGTGGAGCTCGAACTCACAGACCATGAGATCATGACCTGGGCTGAAGTTGGACACTTAACCAGCTGAGCCACTTAGGTGCCCCAACAATTGATTCTTTTTCTTGTTTATAGCATCATTCAGGTTTTCTATTTTTGAGTCAGTTTTAACTAATATTTTGTAGAAATTCTTCTAGTTCATTTAAAATGTGAAATTTACTTGCCTGAGGTTGCTGGCAATGTTCTCTTACAGTTTTTGTTTTGTTTTGCTTTTATCTCAACTGCGTCAGTACTTATGGCCACCTTCACATTTCTTACCTGGCCTGCTGCCTCTTCCCCATTTTTCTTGATCCATTTCACAACAGGCTTGTCAATTTTACTAGTCTCATCAAAAAATTAACTTGTGGCTTTGTTCTCTCTTGTATTATATTCTCTATTATATCTCCATTTTTCACTTCATGAATTTCTGTTCTTCTAGTTATTACTTCACCCTTTTTATTTTGGTTTTATTCTGTTCTTTTAAAAATTTCTTCAGTTGGTGTTTAATTCATTCATTTTCATCTATTCTCTTCTTATAGAAATATTTAAAGTAACATATTTCCTTCTTAATGTCACAAGTCTTCTTTAACTTTTATAAAAACCATAACACACATACACACAAATGCACAAATCATAACACTTCAGCGAATTATCACAAAGTGAACAGAACATGGGTGACTCCCATGCAGGTCAAGAAAGAGAACATTACTAGCCTCTCCCAGTCCAGTCTCCTGCTTTACAGAAGGTAACCACCATCATGACCTCTGTCACCACAGATCAGTTTTAGCTGTTTCTGAACTTTATGAAAACAGAATAATGTAGTATGTATTATTTCTTATATTTGGCTTAATTCTTTGATATTATATTTATGGGATACATCTAAGTTGTTGTATGTGGGTATAGTTTGTTCACTTTGTGGCTATTTATAATATTTCATTATATGAACACACTAGTGTTCATTTATCCATCGTACTTTTGATGAACATTTGTGAGGTTTCCAGTTTGAAGCTAATACAAACAATGCTGATGTGAACACTGTTTCATTTCGAAATAATTTCAAACTTGTAAAAAAGTTACAAAAAAAGTACAAAGAACGTTTTTTCCTGAACCACTTGAGACTAAATTGCTGGTATGATGCCTCAAATAACTTAGAATTTATACGCAACTCCTGTGAACAAGGGTATTGTCTTACTTAACCTGAATACAATAATCAAAAGCAGGAAATTAACATTAATATACTACTATCATTGAATCCACAGACCTCATTCAGGTTCTTCCAATTCTCCCATATGTCTTTTGTAGCAAAACCCTCCAGTCAGGGATCACATGTTATATTTGGTTTTCACATCTCTCTTTCTCTTTCAATGTGGAGGAGTTCTTCAGACCCTCCCTGACTTTCAAGGACTGACTCTTTTGAATGTTTCAGGCCAGTTGTTTTGTATAGTGCTCCAGATTTTAGTTTTTCTGACATTTCCTCATGTTTAGATTCCAGGTCATGTATTTTTGGTAGGAATATCAAGGAAATAATGTTGTTATTTTCAATGCATCCTGCCAGGTGGTAAATTAGGTCAATTTGTCCCATAACTGTGAATGTTCACTTTGACCAATTTACTAAGGTGTTTTCTAACAAGTTTCTCCTCTGTAAAATTACTCTCTTCTGTTTGTAATTAATAAGTTATCTTGTGGGAAACATTTTGACACTATGCAAATATCTTAGTTTTAGCATCCATGAATGATTCTTGTCTGTGATAATTATTAGTGTGATGTCAAGTGATGATTTTCTTTTTTCATCATTCCTTTTACATTTATTAAATGTAATTCTACTATAAGAAAGAGCTGTGTCTTCTCCCCCCGCTTATTTATTTTTTTCAAGTATTTATTTATATGTATATGGACTCCTAGATAGTGATTTGTATTTATACGTTATACTCCATTGCTGTTGTTATTTGTTTTGTTGCTCCTATTGTCTCAGAGTTGACTGTTAAAAGCATCTTCCAGTTGGAATCTGTGTCCTTTAAAAAAAATTTTTTTTAAGGACTCCCTTACTTTCTGGCACAATAAGATGTTGCAGGCTCATCATCTACTTTCCCTACCCCAGCCCTGGAGTCAGCCATTTCTTCAAAGAAAGAGAGGGAGACATAGAATCTGAAGCAGGCTCCAGGCTCTGAGCTGTCAGCACAGAGCCCGATGCGGGGCTAGAACTCACGAAGCATGAGATCATGACTTGAGCTGAAGTTGGATGCTTAACTGACCAAGCCACTCAGGTGCCCCCAAAATACTCTTTTCTAAAGTTATTTAGGTTAGTTCTTTCCTTCACTACCCTCTCCAGTGTGGCTATTTTATTCATTTGTTATGATTTGTATTCAATTTTGGTTCCCACCCCCAACACACACACACACACACACACACACACACACACACACACCCTGGTGTCAAATCAATTAAATGGAAGGAAGGAAAAGTATTTTTTTAAATGTTTTATTTATTTTTGACATGGAGAGAGACAGAGCATGAGCAGGGGAGGGGCAGAGAGAGAGGGAGACACAGAACCCAAAGCAGGCTCCAGACTCTGAGCTGTCAGCACAGAGCTCCAGGCGCTGAGCACAGAGCCCGAAGTGGGGCTCAAACCCACAAACCGTGAGATCATGACCTGAGCCGAAGTCGGACGCTCAACCGACTGAGCCACCCAGGTGCCCCAAAAGGAGAAGTATTTTTAATGAATGGTAATAGAATAATAGGATATCTGATTGGGGAAATAATGAGCTTCAACCTCCATTATATTCCATATGCAAAAATAATTTAAGATTAGATCTAAATCCATCAAATATTACTACTGTAAAACTTCTAGAAAATACATAGGAGAGTATCTTTGCAACTCTGGGGCAGGTAAAATTTATTTAGCTCATAGAAAGCACTAGCCATAAGAGAAAACATTGATAAGTTGGACTTCATCAAAATTCAACATTTCTACTCATCAAAAGATACCATTAGAAAGATGAATAGGCAGAGGTGCCTGGGTGGCTCAGCCGGTTAAGCGTCGGACTTTTGATTTCAGCGCAGGTCATGATCTCACATTCCAGCCCCACAATGGGCTCTGCACTGGCAGCACAAAGTCTGCTTGAGGTTCTCTCTCTCCTCTCTCTCTGCTCCTCCCCTGCTCATGCTCTCTCTAAAAAAAAATAATTAAAGGGGTGCCTGGGTGGCTCAGTCGGTTCAGCAACTGACTTCAGCTCAGGTCATGATCTCACGGTTTGTGAGTTCGAGTCCCACGTGGGGCTCTGTGCTGACAGCTCAGAGCCTGGAGCCTGCTTTGGGTTCTGTGTCTCCCTTTCTCTCTGCCCCTCCCCCACTCATGCTCTGTCTCTCTATCTCAGAAATAAATAAACATAAATAAATAGATAGATAGAGAAAGAAAGAAAGAAAGAAAGAAAGAAAGAAAGAAAGAAAGAAAATAATTAAACTTAAAAAAAGAAAGAAAGAAGGGGGCGCCCGAGTGGCTCAGTCAGTTAAGCATCTGACTTCAGCTCAGGTGATAATCTCACAGTTCGTGGGTTTGTGCCCTGTTTCGGGCTCTGTGCTGACAGCTCAGAGCCTGGAGCCTGCTTTGGGTTTTGTGTCTCCCTCTTTCTCTGCTCCTCCCCTGCTCATGATCTGTCTTTCTCTCTCCCTCAAAAATAAACATTAAAAAAACAATTAAAAAAAAAGAAAGATGAATAGGCAAGCTACATACTTATGTACTGGAAAAATGTTCTCTATCAATAAAGGATCTGTATTCAGAATAGATTAAAAAACCCTATAAGTTAACAAAAAAGACAAAGAACACATTAAAAATGAACAGAAGTCTTCAATGGGCAACAAAAACACATTACAAATAGCCAAAAAGCATATGAAAAGGGACTCAGTCATTACTCATCAGAGAAATGCAAATTAAAACCCCAATGAAATACTACAACATCCCCCCTAAAATGGTTAAAAGAAGAGATGATAAGCCCAACATCGGTAAGAATATGTAACAACTTAAATCTTCGATCACTGCTTTGGAAAACTCTTTAGCAGTTTTTCTAGAAAGTTTAATGTACATATCTACTCTATGACCTAGCAATACTACTCAAAGGTATTTGCCTGAGAAAAATGAAAACATGTCCACAAAATATTTGTATAAACATATGCATAGAAGTATTAAAATCTGGGTGCCTGGGTGGCTCAGTTGATTAATCATTTGGCTCTTGATTTCGGTTCAGGTCATGATCTCACAGTTTGTGAGTTCAAGCCCCACACTGGGCTCCGTGCTGACAGTGCAGAGCCTGCTTGTGATTCTCTCTCTCTCTCTCTCTCTCTCTTCCCTTCACTCTCTCTCTCAAAATAAATAAATTGATTTTTAAAAAAAGTATTAAAATCTGTCAGCAACTGAAAGTGAAGAGATGGAAAAACTTTTCTCATGAAAATTGAAGCAAAAAAAAAAAAAAATCCAGGATAGCAATATTTATATCAGACAAAATAGACTTTAAAACAAAGACTAGGGGTGCTTGGATGGCTCAGTGGATTAAACATCCAACTCTTGATTTCAGCTCAAGTCATGATCTCATGGTTTGTGGGATCGAGCCCCACATTGGTCTCTGTGCTGGTAGCAATGTCAACGCAGAGCCCATGCAGGGCTTGAACCCACAAATCGTGAGATCATGACCTGAGCCAAAACCAAGAGTCAGAGGCTTAACCGACTGAGCCACCCAGGTGCCCCAGGAATGAACTACTTTAAGTGGATAGATTATATGGTTTGTTAGACATATCTCAAGAAGGCTATAAAAAAAGGAATGAATTGAATATACATATACAACATTGATGAATCTCAAAAACACTGTGAAAAAAAGAAGCCAAGTACAAAAGAATATCTACTATATGGTTCATTTACATATATATTATATGATTCTATTTATATAATATTCAAATACAAATAATACTAATCTGTGGTAACAGAAGTCAGAAAGCGGTTGCCTCTGGTAGGAGATATTGACTGAAAAATATATAATTGTTTATTTGTTATATATTTTGCTTTGGGTGGCTGTTCTATATTTTGATATAATTGTTCTATATTTTGCTTTGGGTGGTTGTTACATAAGTATATTTGTCACAACATATGAAGCTAAACAGAATCTGTGCATTTTATTTTACATAAACTATACCTTAAAAAGAAGATATCTTTTTTTTTTTTCTGGTTCAAAAGGTATCTACATTTTTATTTCTGATAGGTATTTTCAAAGTGCTACAAAAGTCATGCACCAATTACACTCCCACTAGCAATGCATCAGATTACCTACTTTATCCAAAGTCTTCCCCGACAAAATGTTTTCTAACTTGGATTTGTGACAATTTGCTAAATTCAACAGTTTTCTCTCCAGATACTTTAAAAATACATTTTCTAATAATCAGTGAGGATGAATTTGTAACTGTTTAAAAGCGAATTCTAATCCTAACCACATGCTTTTCATCTTCTTCTTTTCTTTTCTTTAAAAAGAAGATATCTTTTTTTTTCAATATATGAAATTTATTGTCAAAATGGTTTCCATACAATACCCAGTGCTCATCCCAAAAGGTGCCCTCCCCAATACCTATCACCCACCCTCCCCTCCCTCCCACCCCCCATCAACCCTCAGTTTGTTCTCAGTTTGTTTGTTTTTTTAATTTTTTTTTCAATGTTTTTTATTTATTTTTGGGACAAAGAGAGACAGAGCATGAACGGGGGAGGGGCAGAGAGAGAGGGAGACACAGAATCGGAAACAGGCTCCAGGCTCCGAGCCATCAGCCCAGAGCCTGACGCGGGTCTCGAACTCACGGACCACAAGATCGTGACCTGGCTGAAGTCGGACGCTTAACCGACGGCGCCACCCAGGCGCCCCTGTTCTCAGTTTTTAAGAGTCTCTCATGCTTTGGCTCTCTCCCACTCTAACCTCTTTTTTTTTTTTTTTTCCTTCCCTTCCCCCATGGGTTTCTGTCAAGTTTCTCAGGATCCACATAAGAGTGAAAACATATGGTATCTGTCTTTCTCTGTATGGCTTATTTCACTTAGCATCACACTCTCCAGTTCCATCCACATTGCTACAAAGGGCCATATTTCGTTCTTTCTCATTGCCGTGTAGTACTCCATCGTGTATATAAACCACAATTTCTTTATCCATTCATCAGTTGATGGACATTTAGGCTCTTTCCATAATTTGGCTATTGTTGAGAGTGCTGCTATAAACATTGGGGTACAAGTGCCCCTATGCATCAGTACTCCTGTATCCCTTGGGTAAATTCCTAGCAGTGCTATTGCTGGGTCATAGGGTAGGTCTATTTTTAATTTTCTGAGGAACCTCCACACTGCTTTCCAGAGTAGCTGCACCACTTTGCATTCCCACCAACAGTGCAAGAGGGTTCCCGTTTCTCCACATCCTCTCCAGCATCTATAGTCTCCTGATTTGTTCATTTTGGCCACTCTGACTGGCGTGAGGTGATATCTGAGTGTGGTTTTGATGTCTATTTCCATGATAAGGAGCGACGTTGAGCATCTTTTCATGTGCCTGTTGGCCATCCGGATGTCTTCTTTAGAGAAGTGTCTATTCATGTTTTCTGCCCATTTCTTCACTGGGTTATTTGTTTTTCGGGTGTGGAGTTTGGTGAGCTCTTTATAGATTTTGGATACTAGCCCTTTGTCCGGTATGTCATTTGCAAATATCTTTTCCCATTCCGTTGGTTGTCTTTTAGTTTTGTTGGTTGTTTCCTTTGCTGTGCAGAAGCTTTTTATCTTCATAAGGTCCCAGTAATTCATTTTTGCTTTTAATTCCCTTGCCTTTGGGGATGTGTCGAGTAAGAGATTGCTACGGCTGAGGTCAGAGAGGTCTTTTCCTGCTTTCTCCTCTAGGGTTTTAATGGTTTCCTGTCTCACATTCAGGTCCTTTATCCATTTTGAGTTTATTTTTGTGAATGGTGTGAGAAAGTGGTCTAGTTTCAACCTTCTGCATGTTGCTGTCCAGTTCTCCCAGCACCATTTGTTAAAGAGACTGTCTTTTTTCCATTGGATGTTCTTTCCCGCTTTGTCAAAGATGAGTTGGCCATACATTTGTGGGTCTAGTTCTGGGGTTTCTATTCTATTCCATTGGTCTATGTGTCTGTTTTTGTGCCAATACCATGCTGTCTTGATGATGACAGCTTTGTAGTAGAGGCTAAAGTCTGGGATTGTGATGCCTCCTGCTTTGGTCTTCTTCTTCAAAATTACTTTGGCTATTCAGGGCCTTTTGTGGTTACATATGAATTTTAGGATTGCTTGTTCTAGTTTCGAGAAGAATGCTGGTGCAATTTTGATTGGGATTGCATTGAATGTGTAGATAGCTTTGGGTAGTATTGACATTTTGACAATATTTATTCTTCCAATCCATGAGCAGGGAATGTCTTTCCATTTCTTTATATAAAAAGAAGATATCTTTAAGGAAGTGAATGGATAATATCACACATTGGGAGATAATATTTATAATACATATGTGTGACAAAAGACTTCTATCCAGAATATATCAAGAATCCCTAAAAACTAGCAACAAAAAAGCAAACATTCCAGGTTGGTTGGGTGGCTCAACTGGTTAAGTGTCTAACTCTTGATATCTGCTCAGGTCATGATCTCATGGTTCGTGGGATCAAGCCCTGTGTGGGGCTCTATGCTGACAAAGTGGAGCCTGCCTGAGATCCTCTCTCTCCATCTCTCTGCCACTCCCCTTTGTGCACACTCTCTCTCATAAGAAGCAAACATTCCAATTTACAATGTGCAAAAAATGTACAAAATATATGAACAGTTAACAAAAAAGATATGAGGATATCAAATAAGCATGTGAAAAAATGCTTAACATCATTATTCCCTAGGGAAATGCAAATTAAAACCTCAATGAGATGCTAATATACATCCACTAAAATGGATAAAATGAAAACAACTTATAGTATGAAATGTTTATAAAGATATGGTACAACTGGAACTCTTATCTATTGTTGATGGGTGTTCAAAGAGTTCTCTCATTTTAGAGAACTCCTTGGTAGTTTCTTAAAAATTTGAATATATACCTACCCTATGACCCAGGAATTCTACTTCTAAGTATTTTCCCAAGAGAAACAGTGGTTCATATCCACAAAGAGGCTTGTGCAAGAAAGTTCATAGTATCCTTAATCGTAATAATTAAAACAATCCAAATATGTGTCAACAGGAGAATGGATAAGGAAACTGTTTGATTTTCATACAACAAAACACTACATAGCCATAAAAAGTAACAAATAACTGACACCTGCAAACCATGGATGAATCTCAAAACATCACACCAAAGTATACACACTGTATTCTATTTATATGATTCAAATTTCAAAGTCTGAAAATGGGCAAAACTAATTTATGGTGTCAGAACTCAGAAAGTGTTTGGATTAAGGGGGAGTAGAAAATTCCCTGGAAAAAGGACTAGGGTAATGGAAATGTTCTAGATCTTGTTTCAGGTAGTATTGCATGGGTGAATACAATTGTCAAAATTCATTCAACTGAAGACTTAAAATCCATTTCAAAAGCCCTAAAATGAAAATGAAATAAAGATATTTTCAGAAAAACATAAATGTGTGGCTTTGTCAACAACAGGTCTACATTAAAGGAAGTATGAAAGGGTAGTTTTCAGGCAAATTTCAGTAAAATGATCCCAGATGTAAGCTTGGAAATTCTGGGAGGAAAATACACAGCAACAAAAATGTTAAATATTAACTGTCTAAAACAATAATAGTGTATTGTAGAACTAACACATACATAATTAAAATACATGACAAAAATAACACATAAGTCAGGAGAGAAGTATAAGGAGTAAAGATAATCTCAGGTCCTTTCATTGTCCAAAAACAAGTAAAAGTACTAATTTTATTAAACTCTAGTAAGTCAAAGATGCATGTGATAGTCTACAGAGAATTGTAAAACAGTATAATTAACAAATAAAAGGGAAATATTGAAAAATAAAAATACTCAAAAAATCCGAAGAAAGCAATAAAGGGAGGGGGAAAAAACAGAACAAGTAGAACAAATGGAAAATAAACAGTAAGCTGATAAATTTAAAACCAAAGATAGCAATAACTAAATTAAATATAAATGGCTCTAAATAAAATCCTTCAAATAAAAGACATGAATTGTCAGACTGGATTAAAAAAAATTAAAATTATGCTGCTTATAAAAGAACCATTTAGATGAAATATAAATACATAGGAATATTGAAAGTCAAAATTAAAAATGTACCATACAAACTCTAAACAGACAAAGCTAGTGTAGTTGTATTGATAACAGATCAAGTAGACTTTATGGCAAGAAATATTTCATAATGAACAAAGATGAGAGATATTTCATAACCAAAAAAGGTAAAATTCAGCAGGAAAATGTAATAAATCTATATTTTTGCACCTAAAAACATACCCTTAAATGTACATAAAGAAAAAATAAAATTAAAAGGAGAAATAGAGAATTCCATAATCATAGTTTGAAATTTTAACACACACCTGGTCGATACCTGTTAGAATAGGCACAGCCAAAGAATAAGAAATGATTTGAAGATCTGAATAACACAACAGTCTTGAACTGACACCTGGAGAATACTGTACCCAATGACTAGAGAATACACATTATTTTAAAGTTAAAAAATTTACTATATGCTGGTACATAAAACAAGTCAATAAATTTCAAAGGGCTGAATTAATACAGATTGTGTTCTCTGACCACACTCTAATTAAGGTAAATAGTAATTTCAAAGATCCTCATATGTTTGGAGACTGAGAATTACATTTCTCAGTAACTCATGGGTCAAAGCAGATATCACAAGAGAAATTAGAAAATACCTTTTACTGAACAATAATGAAAATACTACATATAGAAATTTGTGTGACACAGAGGTGAAAATTTGTGCTTAGAGGTAAACATATCACTTTAAAATGCTTATTATAAAAAGAACAGTGGCCGATAACGATTTAAGTTAGAAAATGAACACAAAATTTATGCTAAAGAAAGTAGAGGGAAAAAATTAAGGATAAAAGCAAACATTAATGACCTAAAAAACAAGCAGAGAAAGGACCATTTTCATTGAAGACGTAGAAACTAATAAATCTCTGTCAAAACTTACCAAGGAGGGGCGCCTGGCTGGCTCAGTAGGTTAAACGTCTGACTTTGGCTCAGGTCATGATCTCATGGTCTGTGAGTTCGAGCCCCACATCAGGCTCTGTGCTGACAGCTCGGAGCCTGGAGCCTGGTTAGGATTCTGTGTCTCCCTCTCTCTCTGCCCCTCCCCTGCTCATGTTCTCTTTCCCTCTCTCTCTGCCCCTCCCCTGCTCATGTTCTCTTTCCCTCTCTCTCAAAAATAAACATTAAAAAAAATTACCAAGGAAAAATGAGAGAAAATAGAAATTTTCACTGTCAATAATCAAAAAGAGGACTTCACTATAAATCCTACAGATTTTTATAATAAGAGAATATTATGAACAACTTTATCCTGACAAATTTAGAAATTTAGGTGAAATGGACAAATTCGTAGAAAAACAACAAACAAGTAGCAGCAGCAGCAGCAAAAAAAAAAATCAATTAATTAATAGGATCTAACTTTCAAATAAAAGGAGTTGGTCATTAAAAACTTTCCCACACACTGCTGCTGTTGCCAACACGATGTGAGTCCCTTGGATCCTTGGATTCTAATGAAGTCAGGTGATGCTGCAGAATGAGAGACAAGCCAATTTGAGGGAAGTTTGGATCCAGCCTTATCTAAAATTAGGATTAGGGGCGCCTGGGTGGCTCAGTCGGTTTAGCGTCCAACTTCAGCTCAGGTCATGATCTCACAGTCCATGAGTTCAAGCCCCGCATCGGGCTCTGTGCTGACAGCTCAGAGCCTGGAGCCTGCTTCAGATTCTGTATCTCCCTGTCTCTCTGCCCTTCCCCCTTCTCATGCTCTGTCTCTCTCTGTCTCAAAAATAAATAAAAGCATTAAAAAAAATTAGAATTACGATTAGGCGTTTGATAAAAACAAACTCATCTAGATGCAAAATATCTTGATGCATTTTGCCAGTGGGAGGACAGAAGTGCCTGCCTGGGGAATGATGAACTCATGAAGAAGTGTACTAGGTATTCAGTTCAGAAAATCTAGCATAGTACCAAAGCACAAGACCTCTAGCCTATATCAAGTAATAATGTCCTCAGCTCAAGGCCAACGTAAAGCCCATCTTTTTATTTTTTTTAACATTTATTTATTATTGAGAGACAGAGAGACATGCGCATGAACAGGGGAGAGGTACAGAGAGGGGGAGACACGAATCTGAAGTAGGCTCCAGGCTCTGAGCTGGAGCCTGACACAAGGCTTGAACTCACAAACTGTGAGATCATGACCTGAGCCAAAGTCGGTCGCCTAACCAACTGAGCCACCCATGCGCCCCAAGCCCATCTTTTTATTGAAGTACGTTACTAATGCTTGGCTTTGCACCAATCACACATTCAGGTTTGTCCTCTACAATTTCAAAGCTGATCTCTCACCCATGTGACCACATTATTTCCCTCTTCTTCCTGATATAAATCAGTCTCCTAGATACTCCAAAATTCACAATTAAGTAGGGCTTGTAGCAACAGTGATGTTGTGCTATTGCCACTGAAGAGTTATAAGTATATTTGGATTATAGTTTTTTTATCTGACATTAGTTTGTGTGGTAGTAGCACAACTTTAGAAAGAGTATATAATGGACTTAAAAAAAATTATAGACAAGTGGGGCACCTGGCTGGCAGGCTTAGTTGGTAGAGCATGTGACTCTTGATCTCAGGATTGTGAGTTCAAACCCCATATTGGGTATAGATACTACTTGAAAAAAAAATCTACTGCTGAGTTTCTTTAATAACCGAAGAAGAAGAAGAAGAAGAAAAAGAAGAAGAAGAAGAAGGAAAAAGTATCTAATTCACAGCCCAGATATTAATTTATTCAGATGTATGAATACTTCATTATGAAACAAAACCATGAAAACTAAATGAAAGGAGAGAGAGGTCAAAGGGAAGGAAGTGCGGAAGACACTCCCACAAAGAGAACTCCAGGCCCAGATGGCTTCACCGATACATTTTATCATTTTAATAAGAAAATAATCTGGGGCACCTGGATGGCTCTGTCAGTTGAGCATCTGACTCTTGATTTCGGCTCAGGTTATGATCCCAGGGTCGTGGGATAGAGCCACAGTGTTAGGCTCCTCACTGAGTGTGGAGCCTACTTGGCATTCTCCCTCTCTCTCTCTCTCTCCCTCCCCCCGCCCCCGCTCCTCTCTCACTCGCTCCCTCCCTCTTTCTTTCAAAATAAATAAATAAATAAACAAACAAACAAACTTAAAAAAACAAACTAATCTTACATAAAATCTTTCGAAGAATAGTGAAATTTTGCTATCTTACTCTGTGGAAACAAATAATCTCTAAGTCTCAGTGATTCAAAACAATGAGGATTTCTTTCTCATGTTACGCTTCAGATGCAACAGATTTGTTGCAGCTCTTCTCCAAGCTGTGGGTATGCTGTGGCTCACATCCCTGTGATGCGAGCTGAAGGAACTATTTGGGATTTACTGTTATCATCTAATGTCAGAAGATAAAGAACAAGAGAGATGGCACAAAGACATAATGGATCCTTTCAGACATAGTGTATGGCTTGTCCATTTACATGTCATTTGCCAAAGCAAGTCAGATGTTCAATCTCTACTCAGTGGGTCAAGGAAATGTACCTCCCTCATAGGTGCTACTACAAATCACAAAGGCAAGGATGTATGATCTCTTAGAGAAAAGGGGAGTGAATATCTGAATAGCTATATAGATTGCACAGTTCCCAACCAATTTTACTAAATCAGCATGATTTGATCGAAAGTCTGACAAGGACATTGTAAGAAAGGAAAATTACAGTTCATTCTCACCCATGACATAGATGTGAAAGTTCTAAGTGAAATACTAGCAAATTGATTTTGGCAATATGCAAAAGTATGAGAAAGTTTTTAACAACCTATTTTCTGTCTGTCTCTATAGATTTCTCTGTTCCAGGCATTTCATAGGAGTGGAGTCATGTAATACATGGTCTTTTTGTGACTGGCTTCTTTCAGCAAAATATTTTCAAGGTTCATCCATGTTGTACCATGCATTGCTACTTTATTCCTTTTTTAAGGCCATAGAATGTTCCATTGCAAGGAAATGCCACATTATGCTTATCCATTCATCAGCTGATGGACATTTGGGTCATTACTACTTTTAATTATTGCTAATAATGTTATTATAAATATTTGTGTACAAATTTCAGTGTATATAGATATGTTTTCATTTCTCTTGGGTATGTACCTAGGAGTAGTATTGTTGGGTCATAAGGTAACTATGTGTTTAATTATTTAAGGAACTGCCAGACTATTTTTCCAGAGTATCTGCACCATTTTATATTTCCACCAGCAGAGTATAAGGGTTACAATTTCTCTACATCCTCTCCAACATTTGCTATTGTCTGACGTTTGGATTCTAGTCATCCTAATGTGTGGGTGTGGAGTGGCACTGAATCTCTGGGGGTTTGATTTGCATATCCCTGATGATTAATGATGTTGAGCATATTTTCAAGTGCTTATTGGCCATTTTCTATATTCCTTGGAACAATATCTGTCCAGATCCTGTGTTAGCTCAGGCCACTATAACAAAATACCATAGATGGGGTGGCTTAAACAGCAGAAATTTATTTTCTCACAGTTCTGGAGGCTGGAAGTCCAAGATCAGGACACCAGCATGGTTGGGCTGTGGTGAAGTCTGTCTTCGTGGCTTACAGACACCACCTCCTCACTGTGCCCTTACATGGCCTTTCTTCAGGGCATGCACATGGGGGTTGGTAGAAGTAGGAAGAGAAAGAGAGAGAAAGATCTCTGGGTTCTCTTCTTAAAAGGACACTAAGCTTATTAGATCATGGCTCTACCTTTATGATCTTATTAACCTTAATTATTTCTATAAAGGCCTCATCTTCAATACAGTCACAAGGGGGGTTAGGACTTCAACATATGAATTCTGTGAAGGAACACAATTCAGTCTACAGCAGGTCCTTTGTCCATCTAAAAAATTGGGCTGACTTTGTATTATTGAGTTTTAAGAGTTCTTGATACACCTTGGATACTAGTACCTTATCACATATGTGATTTTTCTCCTATTCTTTGGTTTGTTTTCCTCTGCTTTAAAATTTTCTCCATATCCCTGCATATTAATCATACCTTTTTATTTTCTTTATTTTTGATGCTTTGGCATTCTGAGATCTTACTGACCCTGAGGAGACTGCTCCTTCCTAAGGCTAGTCAATTATTAGAGATAGTAAAGAACTCACCTGTCAGCATGCTTTTCATATGCAATATCCTAACTACATCCTTTATCAGGCTCTTACACTGCAGGTTGCTATTCCTCTGCTCTAATCACCCCAAGGCCAGGTATGAGACAAATAAGGACAGTCCCCAAATCTCAGAGCCTGCTGAAATTACTCAAACTAGCCAATCCTAAGACTGCTTACCCTGACTTGCACATTTCTTCCCATAGAAACCAAGATAAAGGCTCTTTCCCAGGTTCCCCCCACCCTTCCCTCTGCTTCCTGACCAACCCTGGTGCTTTCCCAGGTGTATGCCCAGGTGGTCCCCTGTGGCATAGAGTGATCCCTTTCTCTTGAGATCTAAGAATATAACAAACTATGTTTTCAATGGCAGTCTCCTCAATTGTTGGCCTCACCCTACCTGGATAGTAATAAATCTTTGTTTTAATACATCCTGCGTTTTGGCAATTTATTATGTGCCTTGCTGGAATTTTGTGTTTATCCTGTTTGGCATTCATTGACCTACCTGGATCTGAGGATTTATAGTTTTTATCACATTTTTAAAAAACATTTCACAGCCACTCTTTTTTTAAAATAATTTTTTGGCCCTTTCTTCCCTCTCTTCTATTTCTGGAACTACAATTACGTGTGTCAGAATGATTAAGATTGTCCCACTGTCATCATTTTGGTTTTATTTCAATTTTGTCTCATTTTACTTCAATCTTCCTCTATGCTTCAATTTGGATGGTTTCTATTGTTATGTCTTAAGGACACTGATATTTTCATTTAGTATCTAATCTGTTTTGGACTCAATTCAGTGAACTTTCACTTCACTTCAGATATTGTATATTTTAGCTCTAGAAGTTCCATTTAGATTTTTTTTGTATTCCATTTCTTTCTTCCTTATTTTCATGTTTTCCTTTAAATACTTGAGCATTTTATAATAGCTGTCCTAAAGTCCTTATCTGCTAATAATCATCATTTCTTTATCTCTTTTTATTGACTGATTTTTAATTTTCATTATGGCTTACACTTTTCTGGGCTGTTTTCAAATCTAGTAATTTTAGTTTGAATGGCAGGTATTATGACCATTGCATGACTGAATGTTAGGATTTTTTGTTTTAGTTGTTCTTTAAAGAGTTTTAAGTTTGTTTTGATAGGCAATTGACTTACTTGAAGATCAGTTTGGTCCAATAATGCTTGTTTCTGAGCTTGCAAGAGAAGATTTAAATTGGCCTTTTTCTAAGGCTAGTTTAACCCGAGTACTAAAGTATAATCCTTCTGGGAACTCTATGCCCCAGCTATCCAGCAAGATCTTTCCACAATGGACCTCAGAAACCTGAGTCATTTCTAGCCCTATGTGATCTCTAAGAATTATTTGGCTTATAGCTTCCTAGTAGATTGTCTTTGGCCATGTAAGTTTCACTCTATGCATGCCTTGTCAGACTGGATACTCCAAAAACCAGATGCCAAGAAGGGGATTTGACATGTAGCAGATTTATTGAAGTAAGTGCCTTTAAGAAAAAATAAGGAGCCAGGGTTTCCTAAGAGAATTATAAGATTGCAGTGCAGATATGACCTTCAGAAAGAGAGAGGAATGAAAGTCAGATTGAGTGGGAAACTATTCTAAGGAAGTTTGGAAAGCTAACAGGGAACCTTCACACCAAAGTCGCCCATCAGAGAAGTCCTGAATTTCTCAGGAACAGTCCTGCCTCACACCCCTGGTGAACTCAGTCATTAGCTAGGATTAACACGTGGGAAGTGTGGCTTTATTGTAAATGTGGAGCCAAATTTCAGAGTGCAGCAGCTGAAGCCACAAGTCAATTACGCTCCGCACAGTCAGAGATCTAAGAGGTACATTTTTGTGGCCACCAGAGATTTGCCCATTGCACTACACAGATATACTTCTCCTCACCAATTAGAGAAAGACTCCTCCATGATTCCTGTTATCCTTTATTCCTGAGAGGAAACTCAGAAGTTGGAGGATAATAAGACAAATCACAGCCCTCATAACTGTAATAGATCTCAGGGCTGCTATTGTACTCATGCTCTCCCATGATTCATTCTGAATTTTCCTCACCTGTACCCATCATTTTGGCAGGTCTTGGTGCTCTATTACCTGGGAGTGTGACCCAAACCAGCACTCCTAGGAAGTCTAAATCCTTGGAAATCATACATGTGTCCATTCTCAGTCAGACAGTGGCTACATGTGTCCATTCATGGTTAGAAAGTATAAGGAAGTACCAGGAGGCACTCAAATGGATAAGTGGGCTTAAAACATATCCCTGCCCTCTTCCTGTAACAGCAGTCCTACTTCCTCCTGCTGATCAGGACCAATTACCTCTATCAATGTGGGGATTCTTCTTTTTGACCACTAGTCACTGGTCACAAGGAATCCAAAATTCCATAGTGGCAGCTATAACTTTTAGTTCACCAGCAGTCTTGCTGTGGCCTCTAGCAAGAACGTGCTCCTTTTGAAAACGAAGAACTCCAGTTTCACCAAACCCAAAGCTGCAAGGATGAGAAATACAAAATCCCAGAGTAGGTCATTGGAAGTGATGCTAAGTGGAGCCTTTCCTCCTTCCATGCCTTGGCTCCCGGATCCATGGAAATACAGCACCCAGTTATTTCTGTTGGGATACAGCATTCATAAATATCTCTGATTTACTATATAGTCTACACCCTGAAGAACAGCACATCATCCTTTCATAAAACTGCCTCTGAGCTGTCACTTCAGTTGCACCTTATAAATATTGGTCCATTATTCTATGAGGTTGGCTGCTTTGAAATGGTACTGGATGGATACTACACTGATTTCCATGGCTATCAGACCATTCCCACATCTTCTTCATCGTGAAGTGGTTGGATGCTACACTGTGTGTATTTCCATGCTTGTGAATCAGGTATTCTGAAGTCCCAGGCTACTGAAAATCTTCAGGCAGGAAAGCATATATATATTCACAATAGGTATCCATCTCTGTGAAAATGAAACCCTAGTCCTTCAAGGATGGAAAAAGCCTGATATACTTGACTTACCACCTAGTAGTTAGTTGGTCTCCTCAAAGAATAACCATATGTCAGGAGCTTGACATTAGCCTCTATTGCTGCAGTTTTCAGTATACAAGTCTTACTTGTCCTTTCTCTAGGACCTTAGTGAATGATGTGTACCCTGGGTCCCTACCATGTAACATCATTCTTTGGTTGGTCTTTTGATCTTACATAATTTATTCTAGCAAGCCCATTCACTTAGCCTCTTTAATCCATCTGTAAGGGCAACTCAGGCATTACTATTTCCATGGGTGCTGGCCATAGCTTTTTCCAGGCTTCTAATAGTCAATTTGCTACATCCCCTAAGGTTCTCATAGGGTGTTATATCTCATGTTCTGAGGTGGTGCGCCCAAGTCAATGAATTCTTCCTTATCTGGACTTATATTCCAGTCCCCTTGATCAAATACCCTAAAAATCAAATCCCAGAGGTATTTCCCTGGCTCCTTTTGGTAAGCTAGCTAATTCTTAAACTTCTTCTGGCATAAGGTCAATTACACTCTCTGCATTTGGAGCTCTGAGAGGTGCATCTTCATGGCTACCACACACTCAAAGATTATTATCCAGACAAATATTGGAAGGGAACCAATACAGATTTCTTTTTTTTTTTTTGTATGGACATACAGCTTTATTTCAGCAGCACCAGATGAACCAAGCAGACTAAAATAGCTCCATAAAGGCTCTAAAAATTAAATAGGTATTGAAAACACAGACTGCAAAATTAGGCCACAATCTAGGGACTGTCCCTAAACAGGTAACTATCTTTTAAAGATTTTATTTTACTTAAAAAAATTTTATACAGTTAGTACTATATTAGTTTCAGGTGTACAATGTAGTGGTTCAATGATTTTATACATTACTTAGTGCTCATCATGATAAGCATACTGTTAATCCCTTTCACATATTTTGCCCATCCCGATACCCACCTCCTTTCTGGTAACCATCCCTTTGTTCTCTATAGTTAAGTGTCTCTTTCCTGGTTTGTCTCCCTCTCTTTCTCTTTGTTCATTAGTTTTGTTTCTTTTTTTTTTTTTTCCTTTTTTTTCATTTTATTTTTTATTTTTTAAAATTTACATCCAAATTAGTTAGCATATAGTGCAACAATGATTTCAGGAGTAGATTCCTTAGTGCCCCTTACCCATTTAGCCCATCCCCCCCCCCACAACACCTCCAGTAACCCTATGTTTGTTCTCCATATTTATGAGTCTCTTCTGTTTTGTCCCCCTCCCTGTTTTTATATTATTTTTGTTTCCCTTCCCTTATGTTCATCTGTTTTGTCTCTTAAAGTCCTCATCTGAGTGAAGTCATATGATTTTTGTCTTTCTCTGACTAATTTCACTTAGCATAATACCCTCTAGTTCCATGCACGTAGTTGCAGATGGCAAGATGTCATTCTTTTTTATTGCCGAGTAATACTCCATTGTATAGATATATCACATCTTCTTTATCCATTCAGCCATCCATAGACATTTGGGCTCTTTCCATACTTTGGCTATTGTTGATAGTGCTCCTATAAACATGGGGGTGCATGTGTCCCTTCGAAACAGCACACCTATATCCCTTGGATAGATACCTAGTAGTGCAATTTCTGGGTTGTAGGATAGTTCTATTTTTAATTTTTGGGGGAACCTCCATACTGTTTTCCAGAGTGGCTGCACCAGCTTGCATTCCCACCAATACAGATTTCTAAGCTCCTTCTCTACATAGCTTTCTCTTCTCTAGTATGCTGCCTTGTAAATTGTAGCCACCTTGGGCTCCCTGAGCTTATCTCCCTACCTCATCAACTCAGAAAAATTAACAGGCTCTCCTTGGATCACCACCTCCTTATCCTGTGATCCAGGAATTGTAAAAAGCCTGTGTGATCATAGTGACCACTTCATTTTCCTTCTATGAAGGAAATGATTCATAAGGAAGGAAATCATTCATTCAGGGATGATTGTCCTGGGCTGCCTGTTGCCCAACATCAAAGACAGCTGTTTCATTTTTTTATATTATCTTACCAATTGCCTACAATAAAGCAAAACTTTTGACTTGTTAGACTTTAATATAAATTACTACTTTCACTACTTCTCTGATAATGCTAACTGTAAGGAAGGCTAGGAAAAGTAGTTTTTATTCCAGGCATTCATGGTTCAGTTACAAATCAGGACTTGTATTAATTTTTTTTAATGTGTTAATGTTTTATTATTTATTTTTGAGGGGGGGAGGGGCAGAGAGAGAGGGAGACACAGAATCCGAGGCAGGCTCCAGGCTCTGAGCTGTCAGCACAGAGCCCTACACAGGGCTTGAACTCACAAGCTGTGAGATCATAACCTGAGCCAAAGTCTGACATTTAACTGAATGAGCCACCCAGGCAACCCACAAATCAAGACTTTTATTACAAAAGAAGAAGCAGAGAACTGATATTGGGAGATGACTATTAATCTACTTCAGTATTCCAGGGTTATAGCTATTTTCTCTTGATCCATGGAAGGTATCATTCCAACTATTTTCTGACCTCCACTGTGCTGTTGAGAAGTCAGTTGTAATTCTATGTATCATTCATTTACAGGGCTTGGTCTTTTTCTCTAACTGCTTTTCCATTTTTTCACTTCATTGGTGTTGTGTACTTTCAGGGTGATGTGTCAGAGAGTGGATTTCATTTTCCTTATTCTTAGAATTCACTGGGATTCCTGAGTCGTAAGCATTCGTTTTTTATCAATTCTGCAAAATTATCAGCTATCATTTCTTTGAACATTTCCCTCTCTCATTCTTTCTTTTTTTTTCCTTTCAGAATTGTATTTAGTCATATGTCAGACTTTCACACACTTCATCCATGTCTCTTAACTTCCACTTTATCTTTTCTACTTCTTATTTCCCTAGGCCGTTATCTGAGTAATTTCTTTAGATCTATTTTTCATTTCACTTAATCTCTCTTTAGTTCTAATTTACTATTTGACAACTTCATGAGGATCCTACTTGTAATTATTTTTTAAAATTTATTCATTCACTTTGAGACAGAGACAGAGACAGAGCACATGAGCAAGGGAGGGGCAAAGAGGGAGGGAAAGAGAGAATCCAAAGCAGGCTCCGCACTCTCAGTGTGAATCCCAACATGGGGCTCAAACTCACAAGTTTGAGCTGTCAGCACGGAGCCTGACGTGGGGCTTGAACCCACAAACCATGAGGTCATGACCTCAGCCAAAGTTAGACACCTAACCGACTGAGCCACCCAGGTGCCCTTAACATCCTACTTTAAACTGCATTCCTCCAGAAAGGATTTGCGTTTGCTTCCACCAGCCACCTGGTTTCATCACTTATCCATTAGTACTTTCAGCTACATTCTCACCTTGGGTTTCTGGGATAATACAGGCAGTGTGAATTCTAACCCTAAACCTGTGTAAAGGATGGTTATGAGTTCTCAAGGGAAAGGTTGTTTGTTGTTTTGTTTTGTTTTGTTTTGTTTTTGCCATCCAGAGCCAAGGACAAGGCAGATAAACTTCTCTACAACCTCTTCAATGAGTTGGCTTTGTCTAATTCACTCTTTACTAAGGGTATCACTTTTCAAGGACTCAGCTTTATGTGCAGTTTCCAATACAACTTTGCATAGGCCCAGACTTTATCTCCTTTCACTTGAATGACCTGCTAAAACCATACTCTAAACCACCAGTTTAGACATGAGCTTCTATAATTGGAATTTTTTAGGATATCCAGCACACATGTTGTCAGATAGCTAGGATGCATACTGTCAGAAATGAAAAAGGAGACTTGTTTTTGATCTAACAATGCTGAAACTTCAGAAAAGCTTCAACTGCACCTTTGTAAAGGCAAACAGAATTGTGAGTGCTCTGAAGTTTGGGAAAGGAACTGTAGCATGACATCACTAACTCCAATCCCAAGATTTCTTCCAACAAGCTTGCTCAGTGACAACCATGCCTCAGATTCTTACTAATCATTTTTAATATCATTCATTGACTCTTCAGCAAGTGTCCAAACTACCCAGGTTGTTTTGAATTTATTTGTTCCATACATATTAAGGTACATAATTATATAAAGACACTTGGGGAGGAGTGATAGTTACAAAGATATCATTTAAGAGATAACTAGCATCACAAAACAGGATGTGAAACATATAATATTTGTTTAGATATATATAGTATAAGCAATTAAAAAAATGGGAGTCTACAGGAAAAATAAAGTCCCAATCATACAAGAGAGGCTCATAAACTTAAACATGAAAAGTTAATACAATATACAAGGATCAAATGAGTTATAAAGAATCAAGTACTCCTGATACCCTAATGGCTATCAGATACATGGAAAATGAACAAAAAAAAAAAATCAAGTTGATGCCAAGTTTAAACCTGAGGAAACCATGGTACCACTTTTAGAAACAAGAAAATCCAGGAGGGAAAAGAAAGATAGTTTGGGGAGAAATGAATCCAATATAGATATGGTAAGTTTGAAGAAACAGCAAAACAATAAAGTGGAAATATTAGCAAAATGTGGAGATCAGAAAAATGTCAGTTCAGAACTAAATATTTTGGAAGAATATCCTCTAATACCCTCTGTGGTGGTAGTCAATATAGAAGAGCAGCACACTTTCCTCAGGAAAACAGGGAAGAGTAGAAGGCTTAAGAAATGAACTTTAGAGGATGCTGACAGGGAAAAAGGTAGGAAGATAAATTATTAGTAGAACAGAAAAGTGTTTGGAGGTGAGAAGAAAACAGTGGTGTGACCAAAAAGGTGAGAGTGTTTCAAGAAGAAAAAGATGATTCATGGCATCAAATGCAACAGAAAATCAGGGAAAATAAGGACTTAAAGAAAGCCACTGAATCTGACAACTAGGAAATAATTGATGTCCATCAAAAGCAAGGTTTTATTGCTGTGGTAAAAACAGAAGCCAGACTCAATATGTAATGAATCAAATTTTAATTTTATTCTTCAAGGTGTTAGGGTGCTTCCCTATCACTGTGACTATATTCTTTGTTCCTTCCTCCAGATGAAAGAAAATAGGTGCCACATGGCAGCAACCCTCTAAGCTATGAGTTGTAACCCCTTCCACTTACAACAACTCCACCTGGTCAAAGGACTGGAGCCAAGAGTCCCAATTATCACATGGATATCTACCCAATAGATTTCAAAACTTGACTCAGTTGATTGCCAACTCAGCTGCCACTGTCTTTGCCATAACCCACTTCTTTCCGTGACTTTTGGTAGCCACAGGCAACCAAGTCATGGCAATCCCATCAGCCTTGTATAGGCTCACTCCAAGGCCATAAGAATAGCCCTAGCAATATTTTTATTGCAATTCTGTGTTCTTTTTCTCCAAAAAGGGTCCTGAGATATGAAAGCATCAAGCTGCATAATACCTGGATCTCCCTATATTAACCAGTAACTCATCCTCTCCAACATCCTAACATAGCCATGTTTGTAACATCGCCTTACCTGCTCCACTAATGTACAGACTTTGAGAAAGTCCAATATAGCCTCAAAAGATGAAAGCTGGGAATTGCTAGTCTACACTTCGTTTCCCCAGGATGGAACAGAACTACAATACAGGGGTGCCTGGGTGGCTCAGTTGGTTGCATCTGACTCTTGATTTCAGCTCAGGTCGATTCCAGGGTCGTGGGATCAAGCCCCACATCAGGTTCTGTGCAAGATTCTCTCTCTCTCTCCCTCTCTCTCTCTCTCTCTCTCTGCCCCTGTCCCCTACTTGTGCTTTCTCTCTCTCTCTGAAAAATAAAAAGAGCTCCAATACAAGTATCTCTCATTTAACATAGCACAACTTTAAAAAGTGCTGCCAAATCTGCAGAGATTAATTTTTTTCTTAACTACAGAAAGAGATATGTTATACAGTTCTCTTTTGAAGCTCTAAATGCCATGTTTATTCTTTTTTTTAAGTCTTTATTTACTTGAGAGACAGAGAGAAAGAATGAACAGCATAGGGACAGAGAGAGAAGGGGACAGAGGATCTGAAGCCAACTCTGTGCTGACAGCAGAGCCCAATGAGGCACTCAAACTCACAAACCTGAGCCAAAGTTGGAGGCTTAACCGACTAAGCCACCCAGGTGCCCCATCATGTTTTTTCTTGTATTTAATGGAACATTTATACATGAAGAGCAGGTCTTTGTTGTATTGCTGCCAACTTCTTACCTAAACAAATGAAGAACAAGGCACAGATACCCTCAGAATTTTCACAGGCAGTATGCAACAAGAGCAGAGAGTACCTCCACACTGAATGTATTATCCAGGGAATGAAGTCAGGATACATTGAAACAACTAGGACAACAGAACTAAAATTAAAGACCATGATTCGGCATTTTTGAATGAGACTCCAAAGGTACCATGAACAATTAAATTTCATCATGAAAACTCACTATGCCCTGTGTATTTTAAATCTTATCCCAGTAAGTCCTTACAATATGTCTAAGATAAGTTACTCTTGTTCCCATTTCCCAGGTAGGAAAATTGAGGCAACAAAGCACCACACGCAAAATCACCAGTGAAGAAGTGGTTTACCACAGCCTTTAGACCATCATTCTAATTCAGGTAATCTGATACTAATCTGGACTCTATTATATCATATGGCTTTTAATAAAAATTGAATGTTCATTCAATAAATACTTTTAAAAAGATAGAAGCCCCAGAAGTTTATATAATTTCAGAAAATATTCTGACACCACCACATACTCTTTTTGGAAAAAACAATTTTCTGAACTCAAATCTATCAAAAAACAACAAGGAAGATTATTGATGACAGAATTATCCATAATAAATCTTGTTTTTAAAGGTTTTCACAAGGCGTCATATGCTTTAAAGATTTTAATAATACTGTTCAATGTAATAATTAGTAGCCACAAAGAAATTATTCAGAGAAGCCCAAGAGATGCTGCCTGAAATGTATATAAATAATCTATGGCTTAGTTTGTAATGTCCTAAGACTTTGGAGTCATTCATGTGAAACAGCCCAATACCTAGCATGCATTTTTATTGTAGCTCTCTCCTAGAATACCAAGAACCATTGATGTGGAGCAAAAAACATTGCTGTATTAGTGCCCCATCTTCATCTCCATACACTAGTTCGGTCCAACAGAGGACCAAGTAGCTTACCCTCCATTAAACCAGGGCACATAATGGCTCCAGATCCTGGAAATGCTGGACCCTAAGCTCCCTCTGCAGGAGGTTGGGACTATCAGACTTCAAAGAGAACCTGATAATCATTTTTACTCTTGGACAAGAGGGACATATAGACTATGTAAAGCCACTGGACACCTGTAATCTATATATTGCTATCTATTAGATGAAAGCTACTTGTGAAGAGAAAGAACCTTAACCAAAGACAGTGTGAAAGTCAATCTAAGGCAAAACTCATTTTATTTACTGCTTTGAGTTATACATTTCACAGGATCATTAATTCTTTCAATGCCATGTGTATCCATACATTTAGGTAAATAAGTCAGGAACTCATGGAGCAGGGATTTAGTGTTTGACTCATTGCTGTATTCCCCTGACTGGGAAGGTGCCTGGCATATTTTAATGGAGGGAGACCATTAAAAAACAAAACAAATAAGTAAAATATGTAGATTGTCAGGTAGAGAAATGCTATATGAAAAAGTTAAAAAGGGGAACAAGAATGGGAAAAGTCATAATTTTAAGTAAAGTCGCCATTTATGAGTAAAAATCGGTAAGGAGGTTGTCTTGAACAATTGGTAAGAAATATTGTGCATAGTAGTAGAAGAGTAAAAAGTAGTCAAATCCTGGAAATTCTTTGAAGGTATAGCTGAAAGAATGTAGGGGATGAGAGAAAGGGAGATGTCCAGGATTATTCCAAGATATTTCTGCTGAGCAAATGGAAGAATGGAGTTGCCCTTAACTAAGATGAGGAAAATATGGAGGAGCAGGAGGGAGTGAGGAAGAGATCAGGATCTTAATTTTGGACATGTTAAGTTTGAGATACCTATTATGTGTTCTGGTGGAGCTGTTGAATGGACAGTTGGAATCTGAGTCTGGAGTTTAGGGGTCAAGTCCAGGCTGGAGAGAGAGAACTGAGAGTCATCAGTATGTAAATGGTATTTAAGGCCATGAATCTGGATGAGCTCACCAAAGGACCATAGAGACAAAAGAGAAGGTCTGAGAACTGAGCCCAAACGCTTTTTGATTATTTAAACCACAAAATCATTATATCTCCTGCTTTCCCTTTGTTTACAGGGCTCACTAAACTATTATTAAGATAAAGTAATCAGATAAAATAAATTCATAATGATTGTCATCCACTATTCTTCCACAAAGCTATAAATCAACTGTCTAGTGATTCTTCCTAGGTCATCTTCAGGTTTCAAAATTAAGGTAAATAAACTGTTGTTTTGGGGGCACCCAGGTTAAGCGTCTGACTGTTTGATACCTGTTCATGTCATGATCTCACAGATTCCTGAGTTTGAGCCATACATTGGCTGTGCACTGATAGCATATAGCCAGCTTGAGATGATTCTCCCTCTTTCTTTGCCCCTCCCCCACTCACACACTCTGTCTCTCTCAAAATAAATAAATAAACTTAAAAAAAATAAATCCTTTTTTTTTTTAAACACTTATTCATTTTTGAGAAAGAGAGAAAGGCAGAGCATGAGTGGGGGGAGGGGTAGAGAGAGAAGGAGACACAGAATCCAAAGCAGGCTCCAGGCTCCAAGCTGTCAGCACAGAGCCCAATGTGGGGCTCGAACTCACAGACCATGAGATCATGACCTGAGCTGAAGTCAGACACTTAACAGATTGAGCCACCCAGGCGCCCCAATCTGTTTCTTTTTTTTTTGCCCATAAGATTTTAAAGAAAGGTGGCTCAGTCAGTTAAGTGTCTGACTTTGGCTCAAGTCATGATCTTGCAGTTTGTGGGTTCAAGCCCCGCATCCAGCTCTGTGCTGACAGCTCAGAGCCTGGAGCCTGCTTCAGATTCTGTATCTCTTTCTCTCTCTCTCTCTCTCTATCTCCGCCCCCCCCCCCCGACTCATGCTCTGTCTCTCTCTGTCTCAAATATAAAAACATTAAAAAAAAATTTAAAAAAACTAAACAAACATTAAAAAAATAAAATAAAATAAAATAAAATAAAATAAAATAAAATAAAATAAAATAAAATAAAATAAAATAAAATAAAGAAGGGTGCTACATTTATCTGCCTTCTGAGAGGTTTCCCAAATAACCACTTGTAACTAATCGATAGCAACTATTTCTCAGCAATCCTAGGATGAATGACAATATATTTACACAAGTTTTTTTGTTCCTTTGTTTTTTTGTTTTGTTTTGGACAAGTTTGAATACACCACAGCTTTAACTAGTTTTACCCTCTTCTTTTTTAGTTTGGCTTTCATCGCACCCATTGTAAGTACATACTTCAGGTTATCTGACTTCAGGATTACTTTTTTCAGAAAAGAAGAAAAGTTATTATAATTCTTTGCCTTTACAGAGTCATCAGTTATCATCGTTTCCTAACAGTGTAGGAAGAATATGTAGGCAGTTAGGACACTAGCAGGATAGTAGGACATTTTCCTTGTTTCTATATTTTTGCTTTTTATTAAAATGAAAAGAATGATTTCTTGTTGTCATCTTGTAACATAAGTTTCCTACATCACCAAAGATTTCTTGATCATTTCCTTATGCATTTCTGCTAGTAGTTTTACTAACATGGGCCAATTTCCATTTAGGGCCCTTTAATTTATACTTTGGCAAAGAGTTCACAGAATAAATTAGCATTACAATAACCAGAATAAGAACAACAAAAACAAAAGGTATAGGCTCCTATTTACACATAAGGGAGCAAATTCCTGTCCACATATTCATATCTTTAGGGATGGTCTGAAACTAAAATAGAGGAAAAAAGGGACATTTTATATACTATAGAGCTATAACTTTTGATAATGACTAAAGTTTTTTTTTTTAATTCTTAAGATAAATAGCATATGTTATTCAATACAATTCCATTGCCTAAAATAGTGACTGTATCTCCACTACCAGAACTCTTAAACTGAACTTCTAGTTCCAGCCATGATGGAGTAACAGGTACTGGTCTTACCTCAAACAACAATAAAACTGGACAAAACACATAAAACAACTGTTTCAGATACTGGACAGCAGATCAGGTCAATTTTATCAGAAATAAAAAGGCCCTAAATATACATGCACTTAATAACAGAGCTTCAAAATGTATAAAGTAACTACTAACAAAACAGAAAGGAGAAAAAGACAAATCTAAAATTATAGTTGAAGATTTCAATATTCCTCCCTCAGCAACTGATAAAAGAAGTAGACTAAAAATCAGAAAGATAAGAAACCTAAATACAGTATCAACAAACTTGATCTAATTGTCTTTTATAGAACACTATATTCAACTTCAACAAAATATTTATTTTATTTTTATTTTTATTTATTACAGAGAAACAGAGAGAGTGTGAGCATAAGAGGGGCAGAGATAGGAGGAGACACAGAATCCGAAGCAGGCTCCAGACTCTGAGCTGTTAGCACAGAGCCCCACGCAGAGCTTGAACTCACAAACTGCGAGATCATGACCTGAGCCGAAGTCAGACGCTTAACCAACTGAGCCACCCAGGCACCCCAAGATATTTTTTTTCGAGAATACTTATTTTCAAGTATACACATTCATTTTAAGTTTTTTTCAACATTCAATAAGATAAACCATATGCTGGGACATAAAACAGGTCTCAGCGGATTTAGGACCGAAATAATATATTCTCTGAAAATTAAATAAAAAATTGATAATAGTAAGATATTTGGAACCAACCTAAATAGTTGATAATTGAACAACAAAAGAAATCATAAAGGAAATTGGGAAATATTTTTAACTGATTGAAATAATACTATTTAAATTTGTGGCATACAGTTAATATGGAAATTTAAAGCTTTAAATGTTCATATTAGAAAAGAGGAGGGATGCCAGGATGGCTTAGTTGGTTCAGTGTTCAATTTCGGCTCATGTCATGATCTCATGGTTCATGGGTTCCAGCCCCACATCTATCTCCCTCTGGATTCTGTGTCTCCCTCTTCTCTCTCTCTCTCTGCCCCTCCCCTGCTCACACGCAAGCTCTCTCTCTCTTTCTCAAAAATAAATAAACATTAAAATTTTTTTTAAAATAAGAGATGAGAAGTCTCAAGTCATGACCTCAGCTCCACCTTTCAGGAGCCAGAAAAATAAAAGTTAATAGAAAAACTGCTTCTTCTACTCATAACACTTCTGACACTACCTGGAGTTAGGCCACAGCTGAAGGGCTCAGTGCAAGACTGTCCCTCACTTCAGACTCCAGTCACAAGTCTGAGCCTCTTCTACTTCTTACCAACTGGCTGTAAATCAGGAATTGCCACAACCTCTTTCTTGGGTCTAATAATTTGCTAGAATGGCTCACAGAACTCAGGAAAGTGGTTTACTTGCTATTATCAATTTATTATAAAGGATACAATTCAGAAAGAGCCAAATGAAAAAGATGCATAGGAAAAAGTATGTGGGGAGGAGTGCAGAGTTTCCATGACTTTTCTGGGTGCATCATCCTCCCAGGACCTCAATGTATTTACCAATTGGAAAGCTCTCCAAATCCCTTTGTTTAGGTTTTCATGGAGGTGCCAGTATACAGACATAATCGATTAAATCATTGGCCACTGGTGATGAACTCAATCTCTAGCCCTTCTCTCCCTAGAGCTCAGAGCTGAAAATTCTAATCCTCTTGTCATATTGTTAGTTTCTCTCAGAACCAGCCCTTTTCCTCTAAGAGGCATCTCATTAGCAAAAACTCAGATGTGGTTGAAAGGGGGCTTCATTATCATAAACTCAGGTATGGGGGTGTCTGGCTGGCTCAGTCAGTAGAGCATGCAACTCTTGATCTTGTGGTTGTAAATGTGAGCCACACGTTGGGTGTAGGGATTATCTAAAAATAAAATCTTTTAGGGCCACCTGGGTAGCTCAGTTGGTTAAGTGTCTGACTCTTGATTTTGGCTTAGGTCATGATCTCACAGTTCATGAGTTCAAGCCCTGCATCAAACTCCATGTTTTTACAGAGCCTGCTTGTGATTCTCTCTCTCCCTCTCTCTCTCTGCCCCTCCCATGCTCACTTGCATGCACACACACACACACACACACACACTCTCTCTCTCTCTCTCTCTCAAAATAAACAAATAAACTTTTAAAACATCTTTTATTTTATTTTTTTAATTAAAAAAATTTTTTAATGTTTATTTTTGAGAGAGAGAGTGTGTGCAGCGTAGGAGCAGAGAGAGAGGGAGGCAGAGAATCCGAAGTAAGCTCCAGGCTCTGAGCTGTCAACACAGAGCCCAAGGCGGGGCTCGGACCCATGAGTGGTGAGATCATGGAAGTCAGATGCTTAACCAACTGAGTCACCCAGGCACCCCAATAAAATCAGCAACTTTGATGAAATGAATAAATTATTTGAAGGAGGCAAATTACCAAAATTGACACAAGGAGAAATAATGGATGTGGATATCTCTTAAATAAATTGAAGGAAATTGAATTTGTATATTAAAATATTTCCACAAAGAAAATTCCAGGCCTTGTTGGCTTCCCTGGCGTTTCTTTATTGTCCTTTCTTTTTTTTTTAAGTTTATTTTAATTTATTTTTGAGAAAGATGCAGAGAGCAAGTGGCAGAGGGGCAGAGAGAGAAGGAGACAGAATCCCAAGCAGGCTCCACACTACCAACACAGAGCCCTATGCAGAGCTCAAACCCATGAACTGTGACATCATGACCTGAGCTGAAATCAAGAGTCCAACACTTAACCGAACTAAGCCACCCAGGCACTCCCTCCCTGGAATTTCTAACAAACATTTAAGGAAAAAAGAAAATCAATCTTTCAGAAAATAGACGAAGAGAGAACACTTCCCAACTCATTTATAAAGCAACGTAACACTGACACCAAAACCAAACAAGTACAATATAAGGAAAAAAAAAAAAAGGACTAAAATTCCTCCTTAACATGAATGTCAAAATCCTTAATAAAATATTAACCAACCAAATCCAAAACAAAACATAAAAAGGATCAAGTGATATTTAATCTCAGGAATGTAAGGTTGATTTCACATTCAAACATCAGTTAATATAATTCACATTAACATAATAAAGAAGGAAAATCCTAAGAACATCTCAGTCGTTATGGGAAAAACATTTAACAAAATTTAACATCTGCTTGAGCAAAGAGAAAGGGAAGAAACCTTCCTCAGTGTAATAAAAGTCATGTACATAAAACCTGTAACTAACATCATAATGGGAAAAAGCTGAATGTTTTCCCTCCAGTACAGGAAAAAAAGCAAGGATGTCCATTCACTCTCACTACTTCTGTTCAACATTGTCACATGTTCTAGTCAATGCAATAAGGCAAGAAAAAATAACAAAAGGCATAAACATTGGAAAGGAAGAAGTAAGACTATCTTTATCTGTAGATGTTATGATTGACTATCTGGGAAATCCTAAGGAATATAAAAAAAGAAGGAAGAAAAGAAGGAACAAATGAAATTAGGAAACCTACTAGAATAAATTAAGTGAATTTAGCAAAGTCTCCGAATGCAAGATCAAGATAGAAAAACAAACTGTACTTCTGTATATTAGCAAAACCAACTGGAAAATGATATTTAAAAACAATACTATTTATAATGCATCAAAAAAACAAAATACATAGAAACAAATTTAATGAATGACGTGTAATACTGGTATAAAATATTACAGACAGAAATTGAAGAAGATCTAAATAAATGGAGAGTTTATCCTCATGTATTGAAAGACTTAATATTGGGGCGCCTGGGTGGCTCAGTTGGTTAAGCGTCAGACTTCGGCTCAGGTCACGATCTTGCGGTCCGTGAGTTTGAGCCCCACGTCGGGCTCTGGGCTGATGGCTCAGAGCCTGCAGCCTGCTTCCGATTCTGTGTCTCCCTCTCTCTCTGACCCTCCCCCGTTCATGCTGTCTCTCTCTGTCTCAAAAATAAATAAACTTAAAAAAAATTTTTTTTAAAAGAAAGACTTAATATTATTAAGACATCAATTTTCCTCTAACTGATATATAGATTTAACACAATCCCAATTAAAATCCAAGTAGACATTTTTTGTACAAGTTGAATCCTTTGATATTGATGTAGGATCAACAAATACCCAAATGCAACAGGTAAGAGGCAGACTTATATCTGTTGAACCTACTACAGGGAACAACTCTTAATTTCCCTGGAGGAGATGAGTTGCTAAAAGTAACAGGAATTCTATTAGAAAAGTAAATTATGTATAATAATCTCAGGTATTAATTCCAATCAAACTTAAGATAAAAAGAGGGGCACCTGGTTGGCTCAGTCAGTCAAGTGTCCAACTTTTGGTTTCAGCTCAGGTCATGATCCCATGGTTCGTGAGTCCGAACCCTGCCGGCTCATGGAACCTGCTTGAGATTCTCTTTCTCTGTCTCTCCCTTTGCCTCTCACCCACTCGTTCTCTCTGTCTCTCTCTTAAAAATAAAATAAAAACTTAAAAATAATTAAAATAAGATAAAAAGTATTACAATACTGTAATAAAGAAATTACGTTTTCCTTTGTTTCTCATGTCTATTTAATAAGTACCAAATCAGGTAAAGCCCTGGTAAAATACCAGATAATGCCACTTTATTATTGTTGTTGTTGTTTTAAGAACAGGACAATCAAGAATTTTAGTGGTGTACCTCTTCCAGGTTGTACATATCTTATGGAATAGAAAAAGTCTGTACCAAATAAAAGGCACTATCAGATGGAACAAGGAAACTGGAAGAGTGCTGGGAGTCGTTCAAAAGAATAAAAGGATTATTAACTAAGTGGAATTTAAGTGAAAACAAAAGAAAAAAGAATAAAACAATTTAAATAACACTTGAATATCATACAATCTTCAGATATTTTATAAATGTTTTAAATGCTTTTACAGCTAAGAACATACTTTTTAAAAAAAATTTTTAATGTTTATTTATTTTTGAGAGACAGAGACAGAGCATGAGCGGAGGAGGGGTAGAGAGAGAGGGAGACAGAATCCGAAGCAGGCTCCAGGCTCTGAGCTGTTAGCACAGAGACTGACGTGGAGCTGGAACTCATGAGCCGTGAAATCATGACCTGAGCCTAAATTGGATGCTTAACTGACTGAGTCACCCAGGTGCCCCAAGAACATACTTTTAATCATGTAAGGGTAAGAAGAGCTTTTAAAACAATGGGTCAGATATTTCATTAAGAACTCACTTCAGGAAGCCTGAGCATTCTAGGAGATAAAAGAGACTTCAGGTTATGTGATTAGCAAAGAGCAAATATCAGAGTATGTATAGTGTGTGTCATATGACAGGATGTGTTACGTAACTCAGTAACCATGGCAAGTAAAGAAGCAGGCGGAGAGGTAACTTCATAATTCTAAACTAACAGAATTCTTAGAAGAATACAAAACACTGAATGGTTTGCTAACGAAACAAAGTTGGATGATGCTAATGCAAGATGCATGGCTGTCTTAATAGCTCATGTTACATTTCTATTGTACATAAAATAAGAGGAGACTTGCCAATTTGTATTTTTAAGATTTAAAAGAAAGAACACTACCAGAAAAAAATCTGTTCCTCTTCCAATTCTTCCCCTTAAAATGGCCATCTCCACCCTAAAATCAGAAACCAAGCCAGTAAGACCAGAAATAAGAACTTAATTACATGCTGCCAAAACCTTGACTGTATTAGCGTTAAATTATATGTAATAATATGTTTTATATAAACTACTAAATGATAAACATGCAGGTCAAGCCAAAAGATTTGCTTCAGTGCTGTCCTCAATTTCAATCCTCTTAAATGACCTTCATGATATGTTTAAATGCTGTTCCAGAATATTTAGTGTGGAACCAAATCTTATTTCACGCTTATCAAGTGTAATTGTTTGCTCAGAAATGTTTGGTGCTATTAGACATTGGGATCTCGTTTTAATACACAATTAGAAACTTTTCCTTCTATAATTATAAAGTTCTGAACCAAAGCTAAGAATGACCATTGATTATACATGACTAAGACAACACAACGTCAAATAAAATTATCTGACTTAATGTAAGTTGCAGTTTTATTAGAATGTACCAGTTGGGCAATTTCTATAACTTAGTGTTTAAATTAAGAAAACATGAATAATTTAAAGACTAATAAATTTTTAAAAATTTCGGTGAATATACACATAACTACACAGGATTTATGGTGTATCTGTAGGATTCTCTAGTCAGCATTCGTTGTGCGTGTAATATTAATAAAAAGGATTTTTTTTTTTTAACCATACAATGATTCTGGGATTTCCTGAATTTTCAGCTGCTGCATTTTCTACTCTACACCTGGCAGGTTCTTCTTCCTTTCAGTTTGTGCATTTCCTGTATTCTAAAAAGTAAATAGAAACAGGACCTTAATTGAGGAAATGGTGAGTCTTTGGCTAAGGAAATATAGCCACAGATAAGTACTTATACTTTGCACCTGGGGTTTGTTTTATACGGGACACTCTTTAGCAAAGTATTCCTCATGATCATCATGAAACAGAACTGAAGGTGGCTTTTGTATGGACTCTTTTCTCTCTTGCCTAACTCATCAGCAGTAATTTAGAGTTTCTCTTAGATTATGTTGTCTATTCAATATATGTATGTTGATATATATATAGATATATATATAGATATATGTGTGTGTCAATATGTACACTAGTTCAGCATACATTTAAGATGCCTGAAGGAGTTGAATGTACAACTGGGAAGCACATGGATCTGACTAGATAATTCAAAAACAAGTCAGTGGCACAGCCAGGAACAGAACAAGAAAGTTGCTATATCCTATCTTGCATTTTTAAAACCATGTCATACTCTATTGTGCCCTAAAATAATAAACTACCAATTCAAAGTTTAGTTTCTTGGGGCGCCTGGGTGGCGCAGTCGGTTAAGCGTCCGACTTCGGCTCAGGTCATGATCTCACAGCTTGTGGGTTCGAGCCCCGCGTCGGGCTCTGTGCTGACTGCTCAGAGCCTGGAGCCTGTTTCAGATTCTGTGTCTCCCTCTCTCTGTGACCCTCCCCCGTTCATGCTCTGTCTCTCTCTGTCTCAAAAATAAATAAACGTTTAAAAAAAAATTAAAAAAAAAAACAAAAAAACAAAGTTTAGTTTCTTAATTCTGACATTAACATATTATGAATGGGCACATATTGTGAATGGGCAGCACAAATAAACGACAACCATCACTGATTACTTCTCTAATGACTATAACTGTTTCAAGGTCACTCTTGAGAAGGTCAACTTTTAAGCGTTCTACACCACAGGAGCAAGAAGGGATTTTCCCTTCCTATTTTTTTTTTAATTTTTTTTTTAACGTTTATTTATTTTTGAGACAGAGAGAGACAGAGCATGAACGGGGGAGGGTCAGAGAGAGAGGGAGACACAGAATCTGAAACAGGCTCCAGGCTCTGAGCTGTCAGCACAGAGCCCGACGCGGGGCTTGAACTCACGGACCGCGAGATCATGACCTGAGCCGAAGACAGATGCTTAACCGACTGAGCCACCCAGGCGCCCCCCTTCCTATTTATTTAAATGAAATCTTTAAATGAAAGAATTAAGAGTTCCTTTCTTCCTGCATTGGAATATAATTTTAGTTCCAGAGGCTCTCATGGGACAGTGGGATAAATACATGCAGCACGTTACCAGGAGCCTAATACACAAACTCAGGGAACTAATTTAGTCAGTCATTTGAAGAATGTGCAAAGGGTGTGCTACTCAACAAGCTGCGACATCAGTAAGTCACCCAAGTTTAAAACTTTAAGGCCACCTCACTACTTTCTACGGTGAACTAAAAAGTGACCATTAATGACTTTCTTGTTCTATCTAGAAAACATCTCTTTTCTGCAAAGTGGATTGTGGAGTTCTTAACAAGTTCTAAGCTAAAAATAAGGCCTAAGCATCATTTTGAAGATATATCTAACAGTATTTGATAACTCTTTAATCCAAATGATGTAGCGATTGAACAGACTTGGTGACCTTCTTACATGGTTTCGAAGTGTCTCTATTTTGCTAATTTCTTCAAATTTCCTTAATAAGTATGTGCCAATTTCATCATGAATTTAAAAATATAATCAATTTTATTTATAACATGAGAAACTGATTTAATGAAGTTGCTCACCTTACAAATGTGTAGCATAGAAGGCCATTTCTATGATTTAATTCAGTGGGTGCTGAGCACCATACCCTTTTCTAAAAGAATACCTTTAGAGCGTATACATTTGGATACTGAGGATCTTGAAGATTTCCAAATAAATTCAAGACTCTCTCTGGGAGATAGGGGTTGGGATATTTCAACAATATTATCTGATAGCTAGCTGAGAACAAATCTTTGTAAAAATAGAACTATTGGTGGAAAGCAAAGATGGCAGAATAAACTGAAGAGAAAACAGGAAGAAAGGGGCTCAGCATTACATAATACACTCAGCATACATAATATTTTCCCTGGGTACCGTATATTCTAATCACTCAACGTTCAAATGAGGGTTAGTATTAATTACCCCAAAAAATAACTTCTAAAAACTTTTATTAATATGTTACTTTCAGAGAATATAAATCTGTTTCTCAGGTTCAAAGATTACAGAATTTTGAATGTTTATGTAACTTTTAGTAATAACTAAATTTACACACCAAGTCAAGGGTTCCAAACAGCACTCCTTACTAAAACTATAAACAAAAAAGGTTTTTTTGATCCTTATTATGTAAAGTTGGTATTTTAGTTGAATCTGTTTTCTTTGATTCCCTTTTCAGCACTTTTATCTGTTTAACTTTTGCAAAAATATATACAACAGTGACAACTTGTTATTCCTACCTTGAAATTTTACTTTCCTTTTTAAGAGTTTCAAATAGAAATTGTGATATCCACTAGAGTCAGTTCCTCAATATATTAAAATGGAACTTAATAAATCATCAGCTATAGTGGTAAAACATGCCAATCATAAATGATTTGTTTTACCACTTTACAGATAGCCTTACAGGTATTAAAAGAAGACATTTATTTTTTAAATTCTGCATATTAAGTGGATCAGATAATTCCTCTTGAATTACATTCAAGTACTATATTCTTGCTATTATAATAACTTTTCACAAGGTGTCACTGTTCTTCAAAGAAACAAAACATTTACTCTATAAAAAAAAATGTGTTTCATTTTAAGAGCTCAATACATGTTACAAATCTTAATCTACTGTATCTTCGGATGTCAGAAGCACATATATCATTCCTACTATTGTATGGGCAAAAATCATGGAGAAACAAAGGAAACTGATTTACTCCAGGTCATATACGGAACCAAAATCACTTTCCTCAAATACTGTACGAACATTTCAACAATACTGAGCTACTGAAAAATTTGTCTTTTAAAGTTTTCTTAATCCTTCTTTAAAAGTATCTCCTTTAAGACTTACCTCTTCTTTGACTATGAGAAAAGAAATTCTCATCAGCTGAAAATATTTTTCAAAGCAATCTATTTTCTATCTAAATTATATTATAAATGTAAGCTATCTTACAAAAAAAAGGTCTTGTATAAGATAACATCTGGAAATTTGTAAAGCTGTGCAACAGATATGTACCTTCCATTCCTTTCATCTCCTTGGGCTGTATCGTGAAAGGCAGTTCTGGGAAATGGAATTCCTTCCTGTCAGATCTGGAAAAATTCAGCTTTCTTTTGTTTCCATTTGCTATTTGGTCATTTTGACCTGTTCGCTCATTAAATATACCCTTCTCCATTTGGCTCTAAACAAACAAATAAGTAAGAGTTAATTTAAAAAAAGATGTGTAACTATTTTTTGAATCATAAGCCTAAAATTGCCAGCCATTTGGAAGGTAATAGGATAGTCATAAAAGGTCTACATTTGCAAGGTTATTTAATAATTAAGAAGTAAAATAGAATACCATTAAACACATAAACAGATCGAATTCCAATAAAAGTTTCATGAAGCAAACTTTTAAAGATATATTGGATAATCTGAGAATACTAGTGTTGATCATGAGAAGCATAATCTTAACTTTTAATTTATAATCCTACTCATTGTACTCTGACTTTGACAAACTGCTTCAGTTCATTTTATTAATAATTTATTTTCCATTTACAAAATGATGTACTCTGGACATATTGAAAACCTGAGAACCCAGAACTCTAGAAATGTGTTACCTATTTTCACTCATTTGGCAACAGATGACAAAAAATCTGCTAAGTTAATGAACACTCTACCACAATGTAATATGTAGTATGCCACTGTGTAAATATATATTAATGTGCTTAATGACTTGCTTGCTCTTAGATAGATTTGTGTTGTTTTCATTTTTTATTATTATAAATAACATTATGCTTCAATTTTCAATAAGCTACTTCCCTATGTAAAACAGTAAGGCAATGAACTACACTGATTGCATTTTTCTTTAAAATAATTTTTTTAATGTTTATTTATTTTTGCGAGAGAGAGAGTGTGTGAGCAGGGGAGGGGCAGAGAGAGAGGGAGACACAGAATCTGAAGCAGGCTCCAGGCTCTGAGCTGCCAACACAGAGCCTGATGTGGGGCTCAAACTCGTGAACCGCAAGATCACGACCTGAGCTGAGGCTGGATGCCGAACCTACTGACCCACCCAGGTGCCCCACTGATTATATTTTTCTAGTGAAAAGTTTGATGTGTCTATTTGGTAATTGCCTTTAATCTATAAATAAGATATTAAAAACACTTTGGGGGCAGTAAAAGACCAAAAAGTCTTGTGCCTTTTTTTTTTAAGATTCTATTTTTTTTTTTAACTAATCTCTACACACTACGTAGGGCTCGAACCTATGAACCATAGGATCAAGAGTCACATGCTCTTCTGACTGAGCTAGCCAGGCACCCCAAGTCTTGTGACTTTTAAGGGTGAAAATCTTAACTTTTTTTGTGCAAGTCACACACATACAGAAATCAAATTATAAGAAATTAACGAAAACTGAAAGCACTAAGGAAATGATGGCCTATTTTCATCTCAGGAGGGAAAAAAAAAAGCTAAAAGCACATTTTTTAAAATGTTGGAGCCCTAAAGATAGAAAAAAGGATTGAATGGGGAGGGAGTCAAGGATAAAGTTTAAAAGAGGCCATGTTTTAATGACTAGGTTCTTGCCTTACTTGAGTGGGACCTACATCCTCTTGCCTGCTATTAGACATAAACTGTACAATAGATTGTGAAGAAGTATGTCTCTTTTTCACTCTTTCAGTCAACCTATTATTTAAAAATGAAGGCAAAGTTATTAGAACTCCCCATAAGCACTTCTGTTTTAGCTTCAGTAGTGAAGTGATATCATGGCAGTCTACAGTTTGAACACTGAGTGCCAAAATGCAATCACATTGTGTAAATGCCAATTGATAGAAGTAGGTGAAAACAGAGCAGAGAACAACTTGCTCATGGCTAACATCAGTGGTAACAACCATGTTGTGGGCTCACTCCAGCTGGCCTACTTGGTTTCTTGTATTTGTTCTAAATCTGGATCTCTTAACTACTTGTTTCTGAATTTCTGAGCTTGGTTTCCAAGGCTGGCTTACAACCATGGTTATTGCAACTAGGGTTTTGGGGTCCTCTCAAGAACAAATGGGCTCTTGCTGTCTGTAGACTGTTGTACCTTTGGACTGACACAGAAACGTCCACTGGCCCACTGCTGCAGCCATTGAGCTTTACAACTTATAGCTCAAATGCTAGTATGGGCTTGGGAGGCTGAATGTAGTCTCCTTCCTAACCCAGGTTCATGGTAGTGTCCCTAAGTTTAAAGGGTTTTTTTTATTATTTTATTTTAGAGAGAAAGAAAGAACAGGAGCATGGGAGAGGACAGAGGGGGAGAGAGACAGACAGACAGACAGATAGACAGAGAATCCTAAGCAGGCTCCACACTCAGTGTGGAGATTGGTGCAGGGCTCCATCCCATGACACTGAGATCATGACCTGAGCCGAAATCAAGAGTTGGACACCCAATCAACTGAGCCACCCAGGTGCCTCTCCCTAAATTTAAAACTATCCCTGATGCCTTACTAAATAGACCCTTGCTATATACATCACACTGCCCTTGATTAACCAGACTCATGGTATCAGTCTTTCAATCTGTATCAGTACCTAAATCTACAACTGGCCCAATATGTTGTTTTCCTCCCCAAATACTTGATCTTCAAAGGCTATTTGACTATAAACGATTATTTTCAACTATTCTCCTCCATTTAGAAAATCTGCTATGATACAGAAAAAAATGCTTACTTTGTTATACCAAGGCACATCAGTCCCAGAACCTAGGTCATATCAACTTTTTCTTCTTCAAATGGGAAGAAATTATCCTGAGGCTCTTGTTTTTAAAAGTGAGGTTTTTCCCAAAGGCATAAGTGGAAAATTAGACATCTATATAGGTAAGAAAAGTTAATTTCTTCTATGGCATTCTTAAGAAACACTCAGTAATGTCCTATTATTATAATTTCAATATATCCTCAAATTCAGTTTATATACAGACACTATGAACTTGATTCCTTGAAACACCTTTATATAGGAATGTTGTATCACTTAGGTTCATTTCCTTCTGTCTTTTTTTGTCACAACTCACCTTGGAGTGGGAAAGATTTGACATGGGATTTGAAGCCACCAAATTACTGCTAGTTAGATTGATAGGTGGCATCATCATACTACCTCCAGCATGTGGATCATTTTTCATTCCATTAGAGTTAGTGCCGGGATTGACAGGGTTTGGTAGTTCACTGATTACAGATTTTGTGTCTTGAGATATAGTATGAACATTTTCAATTGCATCCTGTTGACAATGTCCACCTTCACACTCTGTCTTTTTTGATTCTAAGATATCTCCTTTTCCTCCTTTGACTTTAATAACTCTGACTTTGATTTCCTTGGGCCTTTTCTCTTTTTCCATTTCCTGGAATAGGAAATATCCAAACATCCAAAATCTCAGTCAGAAGAACAGTTATTTTTATCATTAGAGTGCTACTTATAATACAGTTATATTGGCCAGAAAGAGAATAGTCTTTACCTTTCCCAAAATTGGAGTACTTAACAGTGTATTGGTAGAAGTTGTTTTCCTTTCATCTTTCCTAAGTTCATTTTCTTTAGAATTCTCTTTTGGCTTTATGTATGAATTGACTTTTGCTTCTTGTAGTAATTTAGCTCTCAGTTCTGGTATAAATCTGATTAAACAAGCAATTATCAACCAATAATCTTTTATTTATATAAAGTATTTTATCTTTAATGTACCAGTTAATCAATTAATTTACGTGCTAACTACAGCATAAATAAGTTATTAAAAATGCACGTGTGCCAAGAGATGGTACAATATTTATTTAATACAAATTGCTTCCTGGTAAAGATAAATCTTCCAAAAATTTTGGCATGGGAATTTACTATATAAAACTTTTAGAAAACTTTACTCAATAAAATTATTTTTTTAATTTTCATAAATGTATTATTCTTTCCAAGGAAAACCCAAACCATTTTGTCCTTTTTGTGTTTCTTCAAAGTAACAGTACTTAAAAGCACTAATTAGTACTAATTAGGGGCGCCTGGGTGGCTCAGTCGGTTGAGCGGCCTACTTCCGGGCTCAGGTCACCATCTTGCGGTCCGTGAGTTTGAGCCCCGCGTCAGGCTCTGTGCTGACAGCTCAGAGCCTGGAGCCTGCTTCGGATTCTGTGTCTCCCTCTCTCTGACCCTCCCCCGTTCATGCTCTGTCTCTCTCTGTCTCAAAAATAAACGTTAAAAAAAATTTTTTTTTTAAATAAAAAAAAATTTTTTAAAAGATGAACTAGTTTCTGAAATCTTAGTCTAGAGAAATATTTTTAGTACAAAATGTAACAGAATACATCAATATTAAAGGGAGATGATTTTGGTTTTAGTTTGATTTTTTTTATGTTACTTATTTTTTAATAGAAAACCATTCACATGGCTCAGAACGTAAAAGGCTGTATTGAAAAGTTTCCTTCCTACCCTGCCCCTGAGTTGCACAGTTCCCCTCCCTGAAGCAGCTATTATTATCACTTTGGAGAAATTTTATTTTATTTATTTTTTTAAGTGGCTCTACACACAATTGGGTCTTGAACTCACCCCCCAAGTTCAAAAGTCACATCCTCCACCAACTGAGCCAGCCAGGTGTCCCCTAGTTTGTGGAAACTTTAAAATACCATTCCATGAGTAAATTCTTCCCTAGTTCAACCCAGTCTTGACAGGGCTGTGCAGGGCACATGTCTAGTAAAGGGGAGTGTGAAGAGACGAAGAAAATAAACAGTGTGATTCATTTGGCTGAATAAGAAAATGTCATACTTCTGCCAAAACTCCTTTGCACTGCAGAAGGCTCTGTGAAAGGGAGAGGTCACTTATCAAAGGAAAAGGTCTTCTCCAAACATTTTCTGAGAATTCGATCATTGGAATTCAAGAACTTTCACCCCATCATGCTAAAATCCTAGTATCTAAGTATCCAGGAGAAATCAACTTGGTCTATGGAGAAGTGATATAAAGCAACTTTTTAATTCAATAACTGGCACTTTTTTCATCAATGGATTTTCAATATACCTTCTTTACATTTTTTATCTTATATTAAAATTCTTAAAATGCTTAAAGTTCTAAGTACTCTAAAGGATTCTCTCTTCTTTGCCTTTTTCTATTATAGTGTATCTTCCATGGCAGTTCCTGGAACTTTCCATGCCTAATCTTAAATTCATCACATTTTCAAATGATGTCCATATTTTCTGACCTCACATCCAAAGACCAACTGAATGACTCTGCAATTAAAGAAAAAATTCTTCTTTCAAAGCCCAAATAGAAAACGGTGGGTTTTCTTTTAAAGAAATACAGCTGATTTATAAATATACACTGTCATTATATGTTACATATACAATGTTGGACACAGAAGGACTAGAGGCATGGTCCCTACGTTCCAGAAATTTCCATTTTGGTAGGGACAATATGACAACAGGGACTGCAATAGAGAATAAATAAAGCAGAGGGAAAAAAATCATTCGGGAAATAAATGCCAACTATAACATATAGATCAGAGAAGCTGTCAGAAGAGGAAAAACCAGACTATTCTGAGTCAGAGGTCCAAATGGGAATAAAGTTAAACAGTACTGATTGTTTATTTACTATCTTCTGGCCTATGATTGCCATTGAAAATGTGTGTAAAGAGCTTAGCATACTGCCTAGGACATAGTAACTGTAATGAATGTTAACTACAATTATTTTTATTACAATTTTCATCATAACACCTGTGAACCTACCATACACCTAGTCAATAGCGAGGAACTCAGTCAAGTTTTTGTTAAATTGAATTTTCTGTGTGTGTAACATTAACCTATGCAGCAATTCTCATGCTACTAAAACTTCCTAATATAAAACACTATAAAGTCCATAATCACTCAACATGCTTACTTTTCTATAAATCCATCTCTAGTAAAATACTCATGATGCAAAAGATCAGTTGACGATGTCCTCTCAGCAGGATCAATTTGTAAACAAGCCTAGAAAATGAAACAAAAAAGATTCTAACATTAATAAGTTTCTAACAGGGCTCTATAAGGTAAAAATTAAATTGACCTATGTAGAAGTTAACTAATTACCCAGAGCTAAAAAGATTCTTAAGAAGATGGAATTAGACCTTAGAAATTTCTGACAGTGAGTTCTGACCATTTATTTCCCTAAGAAATTTGTACTTGTAAAGCATTATTACAGGTTAAACGTCCTATGATTCTAGCCAAAACAGAAGTCGGTTTGTTTCAGCTGCAATTAGCAGAAATTAATTTGTTCTTTTTGATCCTCTTATCAGCACCATAAGGTGAAAAGTTCATGGATTATTATTTCCCTTTTACAGTACTAGAAGCATAGTGATTTACCATATGAGGATTTTAACTCATTGTCTGAATCCTAATCCAGTGCTCTTCCTATAATACAACTTCACAAACCTTCAAGCACTCAAATCTTTCAATAATCCATTATAAGAACAGCTCTTTTCTCTTACCCTATTTTGAGAATATTTCAACTGAATAGAGATCTAAAAAAAAAAAAACCCACAAAACAAAAACAGGTGATAGAAGTAAGAGTTTTAAAAATAAATTGAAAGGAGCCTGGGTAGCTCAGTGGGTTAAGCATCCAGCTTCGCTCAGGTCATGATCTTACGGCTCATGGGCTTGAGTTCCTCATTGGGCTCTGTGCTGACAGCTCAGAGCCTGGAGCCTACTTCAAATTCCGTGTCTCCCTCTCTCACTGCCCCTCCCCTGCTCATACTCTGTCTCTCTCTCTGTGTCTCTCTCTCTCAAATATAAATAAATATTTTTTAAAAATTAATCATTTAAAAATAAGTCGAACATAAGAAATCTTTACATGGTTGTAAATAGAAGATATTTTATTAATATTAATTAATTATTATTAATTAATTAGTATATTATTATATATAATTATTTATATATAATATTTATAATTAATAAAGAATATGTTTATTATTTAATATAATAATATAATTATATTATATTATATTTAATATAATAATATAATAATTAATATATATTATTATATATAATTATTTATATATAATATTTATAATTAATTATATATAATAATTACTTAATATAAATTAACATTAACTTATTAATATTAATATTAATGGCAGAATTTGAATAAAATTCATTTGCATCATAATTTTCATTCTTCCTTTTAAAAAAGGCAAAGAATAATAATAATTGGTAACTTTTATTGATGTTTACTGTGTGCCACACAACACTCCACCTAGCTTTTTCCTATTATTTGATCCCAGCAACAACCCTACAAGGTATATATTATTACTCCCATTGCACAGATAAAGAGACTGAGGCCCAGAGAAATCAATTTGTCTAAGATCTAATAAATAAAAGTGTAATTAAAATCCAGAAAAACCAAGGTAATTGAATATAATATTACCTTTTCATTTATGTCCAAATATGTATGTTTAAAGTGATTCACAAAAAACAGTTGTAAAGATCTGCTATACAACAATAAGAATATAGCTAATGTATAGCTATACTATACATTTTGAAATTTGGTAAGAGGGTAGATCTCATATTGTGCATTTTTTACTGTAATAAAAATATATTGAGTCACAAAGCAAAACTGAATTCATTATCCACTTTATGATACGGGAATACCCATACCCTTAAAACTGCAACTAGTTAAAAATATATACTTATTTTAGAGTGTAACAGTAATCTGTCAATAAAATTTATTAAGAAAAATGTTAAAAAGTCTGCCCAAGTCATAGCCTATTAGAGGTAGACTAAATTAGTCCTTCTCTGAATAATATAACCAGAAAATTTAAATCTATGCCCTAGTTTGGAAAATGTAAAATATGATACTTTGAGAAACAGACTGGCAGTTTCATTAAAAATCAAACATACACATACCTTAAACCCACCCACCATTTCAGTCTTAGATATTTACTCAAGAGAATAAAACTATACATCTACACAAAGACATATACATGAATGTTCATAGCAATTTTATTTGTAACAGCCAAAAATAGGAAACAACCCAAAACAAGGGAATAGATTAATAATTGTTACAGATCCATACAATGGACTACTACTCAGCAATAAAAAGGAATCAACTACTGATACACACAAAGCCATGAATGAATCTCTAAACCATAATGCTGAGTTGAAGAGTACATACTATGTAATTCCATGTATATATATTCTAGAAAATGTGAACTAATCTACAGTGACAGAAAGCAACTCAGAGGTTGTCTGGGAACTGAAATGATGGGAAAGATAGATTGTAAAAGGACAAAAGGACATTTTGTAGGGTGATGGAAATGTTAGATATCTTGATTGTGGTGGTGGTTTCATAGGTGTATACACCTATCAAAACTCATCAAATTGCAAATTTTAAGTATGTGTAGTTTACTGTATATAAATTATGTCACAATAAACTTGCTTACAAAATTTAAATCTAGGAAATGATACATGCTTTGCCCAAATATTAAGATGTATTTTAAAGTTGCAATAGTCGGGGCACCTGACTGGCTCAGTTAGTGGAGCATGTTACTCTTGATCTCAGGGTTCTGAGTTAAAGTCATATGTTGAGTATAGAGATTACTTAAAAATAAAACCTAAAATAAAATAAAATAAAATAAAAGTGGGAAGGAGTAATTAAAAACAAAAATAAAGTTACAATAATCAATTAAACTGGTACTTACGCTAGATTAAAGAAAGAAATCAATGAAATAGAAATAGACCCAAGCATGTATAAGTATTTTGTCTATGATAAATGTGGCAAACCAAGTCACTGCATTATTCAAGTTGAAGAAAAATATTTACAACATATATGATAAAGACTAATATGCTTATTACTTCACAAATCTATATGAAAAAAGATGGTCTAATTGACAAATAGTTTAATCATTCTTAAATATTGTTTATATTATTTCTATAGATTTATATTATATATTATATACTAATAATTTTTCATTATTATGACCAATTTATATTGTATTATATTAATAATATAGGTAAAATATTCAACCTTTCCTGTAATCATATAACTGCAACTAAAAAAAAGATGCTATTTTAAACTTATTAAATCAGCAAATATTTTGTAATGCCTGGCTGGCTCAGTCAGTGGAGTATGTGACCCCTGATCTTGAGGTTATGAGTTTGAGCGCCACATTGAGTATAGGCGTTACTTTTGAAAAATAGGCAAATAGGAGCATGTGGGTGCCTCAGTCAGTGGAGCATCAGAGTCTTGATTTTGGCTCAGGTCATGATCCCAGGGTTGTGGGATTGATCCCCATGTCAGGCTCCGCACTGGGTATGGAACCTTTGCCCCTCCCCTGCTCATGGTCTCTCTCTCTTAAAATAATAATAAACATTTTTTAAACAATAAAAAATAGGCAAATATTTTAAAAACTGTAATATCCAATGTTAGATTGAGAGTGGGAATTTATATCCAATGCTGCTTGGGAGTACTTGAGTATAAATCAGTAAAACCTTTCTGGGGGAAAATATAGAACAATATATCAAAACTTCTGAAAAATGGGGCGCTTGGGTGGCTCAGTCGGTTAAGCAGCCAATCTCAGCTCGGGTCATGATCTCATGTTTTGTGGTTTCGAGCCCTACATCAGGCTCTGTGCTGACAGCTCAGAGCCTGGAGCCTGCTTTGGATTCTGTATCTCCTTCTCTCTCTGTCCCCCCCCTCCCCACTCATGCTCTGTCTCTGACTGAGTCTCTCCCTCAAAAATAAACATTAAAAAAAATCTTTTTTTTTTAATTCTGAAAAAGTGTAAACCCTGTGGCCCGCTAATCATAATTCTAGGATTTTATCCTAAAAAAATAATAAAATAAGTTCACGGGGCGCCTGGGTGGCTCAGTTGGTTAAGCAGCCGACTTCGGCTCAGGTCATGATCTCACAGTCCATGGGTTCGAGCCCCGCGTCGGGCTCTGTGCTGACAGCTCAGAGCCTGGAGCCTGTTTCAGATTCTTTGTCTCCCTCTCTCTGACCCTCCCCCGTTCATGCTCTGTCTCTCTCTGTCGCAAAAATAAATAAATGTTAAAAAAAATTTTTTTTTAATAAATAAATAAATAAATAAAATAAAATAAGTTCAAAAAGACATATTTAAAAGATGTCCACTAGGCTGCCTGGGTGGCTTAGTCACGTGAGCATCTGACTGTTGATTTTGGCTCAAATTATGATCTCATGGTTTCAGGGGAATCCAGCCCCACACTGGGCTCTGTGCTGATAGTGGGAAGCCCGCTTGGGTTTCTCTCTCTCCCTCTCTCTGCCTCTCCCCTGCTCATACTTTCTTGCTCTCAAAATAATAAATATTTCAAAATTAATTAATTAATTAATTCAATAAAAGACATTCACTAAAGCATCTTTACCAATAGTGACAGAGAAAACCTGAAAACAAATGTTCAAAATTGTAGGATCAGTTAAACAAACTATATTATAGTCATACAGTGGAATACCATGTAACCATTGAAAATTATGATATAGTTCCATATTTACTGAGATGGTTACATAACAAACAGGTCACACAACACTGTGTGAAGTATGACATCTTTTAAAAAGCATAAATTTCTATGCACGTATTTGGTTGACAAAAGCCTAGAAGTATATAAATCAAAATATCAACAGTAATTTTTCCAGATTTTGGGAAAACCTTAACTTCTTTTTGTTTATCATGTATTTTCTACTTTTTCTATAATCATTATGTATTCTTTGTAGAATTAAAACTATGATATATAAAATAAATTCAATTCAAAATGTAGTAAATAAATCTGATTCTTATGAAATTCTAGTTCTCTCCAGATACCAATGAAATCATTTTTTCCTTTAAGAATAGTCTTTAGATGTTACATATCATATGGTTAGTAAGTTTACCTAAATAGCAAAAGCAACAATTAATATTAACATTTGTTGATAGTTTATCAAAGGCCCTGTGCTCAGAACATTTTCACCATTACCTCATTTAATTCTCCAGCCCCAGAAAATGAAGACTGTTAAAGCTGTTTTATAGCCCAGTAAACTGGGGCACAGAGATTAAGTGACTTTCCCAAGGTTACAGAGCTAATTAGTGACACAGCTGAGTTTTAGTCTATGTGATTCCAGAGCCCCTTCTGATAAACACTACACCATATTTGCTTTGAAATTTAGGTAACCACTTTTTTTAAAGGGCTATACATCAGAAATAAGATACCTCACTTGACCTGGGAAAGGAAATTGGCTGGATAGAAAAAATAAACAGAAGCAGATTTAACTTTCCACAGTAAATTCTCTAACTTTTTGAATTTTGTACTGAGTATATTGGCATATTTATTACCGAGTTTAAAATAAAATTTAAATTTTAAAATAATTAGAAAGTGCTATACAGTATAATGTTTTTGTTTTCTTCAAATTCAGGGTGAATTTATAAAATTAAAACTGCAGCTGCCAATGCCTTGTAGATATCTTACAATACCAGTGTACAAGGAACAGATCCCTAACTTGAGTAGACTGGCTGTTAAAAGGTGGTGATAAACACTGCAAGTCCTTTGAATTTTTCCAGTTTATCCCTAATTATCATTAAAATTGGGATAAACTAAAAATAATGGACAGGATTATCCTAGGGAGCTTTCAGTTTTATAGTCTATGAATTTTAATTTCTCTGGACTAAAGACATAAAGACAGAGGAATATAATAACTGTTAACAGTTAACATTACGAATCCTTTTGGAATTTCATTAAAGTAATATCCTAAAACTGTATTATAATTTATGCAAATTTCCCCAAAATATGTCCTTAATTCTTAACCTACATGAACTATATCTGCCAACAATCCATTTAGCTTTGGGTATTTTTTTCTTGCATTTTTGGGGTGTTGAACTTGAGGAAGGACCACCCCAGCAAAAATGGGACTCTTGGAAAAGATATTCTGTAAATGAGGTGTCAAATTGCCTGGAAAGAAAAAAAAATATGAATATAAGAAAACAAGGAAATTAATCTAAAATCAAAATAAATTGCTATGTGACTTGCATTAAATTACTAAAAAGGGAGAATAACAATTATGTTAATTTTTTAAGGTTGAAGAAGGCACTATCTGAATACAGCATAAAAGTTCATAAGTTTCCCCAGTAATCTGTTGATAGCAGGTAAGCAGTAGAAAATTTAAAACCACCAGGTTCGTTTTCATTTCCCAAATTATAAGACATAATATATGATGCTATCAAGAAAAGCGCAAACTTTTACATATTTCCATATGGGCATCTAAATAGCTTAACTAACAAGTGTTCATCAGCAAAGCCTTACTCAAAACAGCTAAAATATCTAAATTATTTAGAAATAGCAATATTGCAAAGAAGAAACAAGGCTATGGAGTAGTAGTAGAATGGAAAGAACTATAAACAGCAGTGGAGAAAGCTAAGTTCTAGCGCCAGTTTTGCTATAACTAGGGCTGTGACCTTGGGCAAATCTCTTTCCTTTCTATGCTTCAGTTTCCTTATCTGTAAAAGGACAAAAGTAATCCTATCATCTCTAGGGTTTTTTTCTAACATTAATCTAATAACGAGAACTTTAAAGATGACCCAAAAAAGTATGATGCTCTAAGATTCTGAACTAAATCTTTAATTAATATTTATCCAGATTTCATGATTTTTATGGTTGCTCACAGTATCTTCTTCATGATCTGTAATTACATGTTTATGTATAGCCTCTCTACCACAAAAGGGGCTCCTCGAACTCCTCATTCAGAAATATATAAAAAAACAAATCATTGAAACTCCATGAGCAAGGCTAACCATCAAAATGTTTGGATAGTCAAGGCAGATCATCATAATTCAGCTTTCATCAAGTGTATTTTTAATTCTTTTTTTAATTTAATGTTTATTTATTTTTGAGAGAGAGGCAGAGACAGAGTGCGAGCAGGGGAAAGACAGAGAGAGAGAAAGACACAGAATCTGAAGCAGGCTCCAAGTTCTGAGCCATCAGGCACAGAGCCCACCACAGGGCTCGAACTCACAAATTGTGAGATCATGACCTGAGCTGAAGTCGGATGCTTAACCAACTGAGCCACCCAGGCACCCCTCAGCAAATGTATTTTTGAATAAGTTATTTAGGTACCTGGTTATTTATTGTGGCTAAAAAAAAAAAAAAAAAAAAAAAAAATTCTCAGTAACTTTCTATCTCCAACTACTTTAAAAGACATCTATCTAAATTGGGGTACCTGGGTGGCTTGGTCAGTTAAGCGTCCGACTTCGGCTCAGGTCATGACCTCACGGTCCGTGAGTTTGAGCCCCGCGTCAGGCTCTGTGCTGACAGCTCAGAGCCTGGAGCCTGTTTTCGGATTCTGTGCCTCCCTCTCTCTCTGCACCTCCCCTGTTCATGCTCTGTCTCTCTCTGTCTCAAAAATAAATAAATGTTAAAAAAAAAAAAAGACATCTAAATCAACTCTATTATTTAAAAGTCCTCTTTCAGAGATGCAAATATTTATAGAAGCCAAAACTTTAGAACAACTTTCAGACAATTTGAAGTTTCCTACTGTACTATTTTTCTTACTATCAATCATTAGCAAATGTCTTAGCTACTTACATCCTAGCAAAGAAAATATTATTTACAAAAACAGAGAATTTTCTACTTTCTTTATCAGCTCAAGGCATCCACTTGCTGCCATCTACCAAAACAATATGCTTCCCTGTTCTTATAAAGAAAAAACTGAATGTGAATATCAAGCAGATGTGATCTGGCAATATCTATTTCAGGCATTTAACAGTATATTTCAGTAGTACCTACCTACTTTTAAAACAATTTTATGAAGTAAATCCAAATCAGAGCTGCTAGGAAGATAGGGATTTCCAGTGGCCATCTCAATGATCATACAACCTAAAGCCCAGATATCTACAGGTCTGAAACAACAAGAATAAATTGTTTTTTCATGGAGAAATACATACCTTTTCTAAAAAAATTTTTAAATAAAGTTGCAGCCAAAGAAAAAAGAATAGTTAAGTGGTATCACTTATAAATTTTCACCTTAGAATCATAACCCAACTTTAGGATATATATAAACATTATCACATTTTATTAATAATATTAAATAGCTTATATTTAAATCACATGAGAAGCCATGTAGTAGTCCAGATGAAAAGTAACTATAATTCTAAAATTGTTTCAAATACTTATATAAGGACATTATGATAAATGGTTTATTAATTAGAATAATTGAATACCAAAATCATCTTGTTTTTTAAGGAATATAAAAAATCTTAAATATTTTACCATTTACATTTACTTATCTTAAGGTGTTGTGAGTCATTCATAATTCCAACATTTTCCCAATTAATCAGTTTTTCTTTTAAGTTTACTTATTTATTTTGAGCAAGTGAGTGCAAGCAGGGGGATGGGGCAGAGACAGAGAGAGAATCCCAAGCAGGGACTAGGGGCTCCATCCCACAAACTGTCATGACCTGAGCTAAGATCAAGAGTTGGACATTTAACCAACTGAGCCACCCAGGCGCCCCCAACATAATCAGTTTTTAAAAGATAGTTTATATTACTAAGACTTTTAAACAGATAAAAAGCAGCCCTATCTCACATTCAGAAGAAATGTAAACACTACAGTGAGGAGGTACTTGGGTGGCTCAGTTGGCTAAGTGTCCTACTTCAGCTCAGGTCATGATTCGAGCCCTGCATCGGGCTCTGTGCTGACAGCTCAGAGCCTGGAGCCTGCTTTGGATTCTGTGTCTCCCTCTCTTGCTCTGCCCCTCCTCCACTCATGCTCTGTCTCTCTCTCTCTGTCTCAAAACTAAAAAAAAAATAATAATAAAAATTTTTAAAAAACGCTACAGTAAGATATATCTTTCTCTAACCCAACTGATAAAAATTATAAGATTCAGTAACTGCTGTATTGGTGAAGCTATGGAAAATGAATACTCCCATGTACTGTTTTGGGAGTGTAAACTATACTTATTTGAAGGGAAAATTGGCAAAAGTTATCAAAATAAAAAATGTACATACTTTTGGGGCACCTGGGTGGCTCAGCTGGTTAAGCAACTCACTCTCAATTTTGGCTCAGGTGTTGATTGCATGGTTGTGAGATCAAGCCCTGCATTGAGCTCTGCACTGGGCATGGAGTCTACTTGAGATTCTCATTCTCCTTCTACCCGCCCCCCCCCCAACTCCTGCTCATTCTCTCTCTCTCTCCCCTTCTCAAAAAAAGAAAAAAAAATGTACATACTTTTGACCAACTTTATTCCTAGGAATTTATCCAAAGATCTGCCCACCCTTGAACACAAAGATAAATGATAAAAGATAAATAATAAGCACTATTTGTGGTAGGAAAAAAAAAATGGAAACAACCTAAACATCCATCAACAGAAGAAAGGCTATGTAAAATTTTGTATAATACACAACAAAATATTATTCACCTGTTTAAAAAGATAAGGTATGTGATAATATAAAGTGATTCTGGGGGCGCCTGGGTGGCGCAGTCGGCTAAGCGTCCGACTTCAGCCAGGTCACGATCTCGCGGTCCGTGAGTTCGAGCCCCGCGTCAGGCTCTGGGCTGATGGCTCAGAGCCTGGAGCCTGTTTCCGATTCTGTGTCTCCCTCTCTCTCTGCCCCTCCCCCGTTCATGCTCTGTCTCTCTCTGTGCCAAAAATAAATAAAAAACGTTGAAAAAAAAAAAAAATAAAATAAAATAAAGTGATTCTGGGGTGCCTGGGTGGCTCAGTCAGTTAAGCATCCGACTATATATTTCAGCTTAGGTCATGATCTCACAACTCATGGAATCAACCCCTGAGCCACTGCTTGGGATTCTCTCTCCTCTCTCTGCCCTTCCCCCTGCTCATATGCTTGCTCGCTCGCTCTCTCTCAAAATGAATATTTAAAAAAAATTTTTATAAAAATTAAACAAAAATAAAGTGATCTCCAGGAGGGGCCCCCGAGTGGCTCAGGGGAAAGAGCATGCAACTCTTCATCTCAGGGTCATGACTTCAAGCCCCATGCTGGGTGAACAGATTACTTAAATAAATAAATATTTAAAAAAAAATTTTTAAGTGATCTCCAAGATAAACTCTCAAGTGAAAAAAGCAAAATTCAGTAAAGAAATCCTGGAAGATCTATATAAATGGAGAAATATTGTATATTCATGAATAGGAAGACTCAATATTGTCAAAATGTCAGTTCTTCCCAACTTGATCTATAGATTCGGTACAATCCCAGTCAAAATCCATTTTGGATACCAACAAACTGATTCTAAAGTTTATATTGTTGGGATACTTGGGTGGCTCAGTCAGCTGAGCCTCCAACTTCAGCTCAGGTCATTATCTCGTGGTTCGTGAGTTCGAGCCCCATGTTAGGCTCTGTGCTGACAGCTCAGAGACTGAAGCCTGCTTTGGATTCTATGTCTCCCTCTCTCTCTGCCCCTCTGCCACTCACGCATGCGTGTTCTCTGTCTCTCTCTCTCTCTTTCTCAAAAATAAATAAATATTTAAAAAATTTAAGTAATATTTAAATTTATATTGTTTATACATAGTTTAAAAAGAGACACCATGCTCAAAATTGAGTCACTTGTGCTAAGCCCACATCACCAAACTGAAGCTTAATACTTAACTTAATTTGCTTCAACTTATCCCAGAAATGGGATATTAAACTAGTCAGTCTGGAATTACCTGATCAGCACTCCTGAGTGTTGCCTGAGTTTCTGCCAGACAGAACCCTGCCATTCTCTAAAGGAAGGTGAAAAATAATCTGTTCTTTACTAGTAACTTCCTTGCCTTGCCCTCTTTTGCCTATGTAAGTCTTTCTATTTTGTACAGCCCTTTGGTGTGCCTTTCCATCTGCTAGATGGAATGCTGCCTGATTCACAAATTGTTGAATAGAGCCATTGAGATTTTTTTAAATGTTTTTTTTAATTTATTCTTGAGAGAGAGAGAGAGAGAGACAGAGCATGAGCGAGGGAGGGGCACAGAGACAGCGGAATCCAAAGCAGGCTCCAGGCTCTGAGCTATTAGCACAGAGCCTGACGCAGGGCTTGAACTCACAAGCGGTGATATCATGACCTGAGCCAAAGTCAGATGCTCAACCGACTGAGCCACACAGGCACTCCGAGCCATTAAGATCTTTAACTTTTACTCAGCTGAATTTTGGTTTTTAACAATATGGTAAGGCAATAGACCAGAAGAGCCAACACAGTGTTGAAGAAGAACAAAGTCAGAGGAAAGATACCCCTTAACTTCAAGACATATTATAAAGCTACAATAATCAAAACACTGGTATTGGTGAAAGAATAAACAGATGAATAGAACAGAATAGAGTCCAGAACTAGACTCACAAGAATAACTAAACTTTGACAGAGGAGAAAAGACGATTTAAACTGACAAAGGAGAAAGGACAATCCAGTAGAGAAAGGAAAATCTTCAACAAATGATACTAGAAAAACTAGGCATCCGTATATGGGGGGAAAAAAGAAGCTAGACACAGATCTTAACATTTTCACAAAATTAACTCAGAATGGATCACAGATATAAAAATTATATACAAAACTATAAAACTTCTAGACAATAATATAGGAAAAAATCTAGATGATCTTGGGTTAGGTGATGAGTGTTTTTTTTTTTAAGATTTTTTAAATGTTTTTTATTATTTTTGAGAAAGAGAGATATAGCATGACCGGGGGGGAGGGGAAGGGGGGCAAAGAGAGAGGGAGACACAGAATCCAAAGCAGTCTCCAGTCTCCAAGCTGTCAGCACAGAGCCCGATGTGGAACTTGAACTCAGGACTGTGAGATCATGACCTGATCTGAAGTCAGACGCTTAACCAACTGAGCCACCCAAGGTGTCCCTGAACTGTATAATTTAAATGGGTGAATTTTATGGTATGTGACTCATATCTCAAAAAAATTGTTGTAACAAAAGTGTAGATTAAACTAAGTAGACGCACTTATGGAAGTAGATAAAACTATAAAGAAATACGAGGAACTGAATATAATAAAAATCAACAGGATAGTTACTTTTGGGATAAGGGAGAGTGATAAAATTGGAACAGGGAACATGGAGGGCCTTCAGGGGGGCAGAAAAATTCTATTTTTTTATTCAAGTGTAATTAATATATATTAGTTTCAAGTGTATAATGTGATTCAACAATCCTATACACTATACACTACTCACTGCTCATCATAAGTGTTTCTTAATCCCCTTCACCTATTTCAACCAACCCTTAACTCCAAAATTCTATTTTTTGATCTGTTGCTAAGACTGTACATTTGTTGTGCTGGATTTTTTGTATCTCTGTGTTGTTTCACAATAAAACGATTTTTTTTTTAAAGATGCACTAGTAAATTTATTTCAGACATAACGTGAAGTCCCATAGAAGCCAAATTTACCATGTACAAGTCACCAATTTTGGCTCTGTGGAATACAAGAGATTATACCTGTTCTCAAGGAACTTATCTTTCAGCAGGAAGCATTTTTTTTTTAATTTTTTTAACGTTTATTTATTTTTGAGACAGAGAGAGACAGAGCATGAACGGGGGAGGGGCAGAGAGAGAGGGAGGCACAAAATCCGAACCAGGCTCCAGGCTCTGAGCTATCAGCCCAGAGCCCGACGCGGGGCTTGAACTCACGGACCTCGAGATCGTGACCTGAGTCGAAGTCGGACGCTTAACCAACTGAGCCACCCAGGCGCCCCAGGAAGCATTTTTTTTTTAAAAAAAGCTAGAACTAGATCATATTAGTATTAACTGGCACAAAATTTACACACAATGAACAAGAAGATTTAGAAGGGGATATGATTTGGGGGCAAGGGTTAGGAATAGCAGGTGCATGAGAAAAGGAATTTAAGATATCATGAAGAGAGGGTAAAACTGGGACACAAATCTTATGGGGCTACGCTTATTGAGTATTTATTATATTTTAATCTTTTTCATTCATTTAGTCATTTGATTCTCACCACAAACCTATGAAGCTTGTCCTATTATTATTTCCATTATACAGATAAAGTAACTGAGGCACAGAGATGGTGTACGTAGGGATCAGTGGGAAGTATAGTTGAAAAGGTACTTAGGGGTGCCTGGGTGGCTCAGTCAGGTTAAGTGTCCGACTTCGGCTCTTGTCATGATATCACAGTTTGTGAGTATGAGCCCCACGTCAGGCTCTGTGCTGCCAGCTCAGAGCCTAGAGCCTGCTTCAGATTCTGTGTCTTCCTCTCTCTCTGCCCTTCCGCAGCTGTGCTCTGTCTCTCTCTCTCTCTCTCAAAAATAAATAAACATTAAAACAAATTTTTTTTAAAGAAAAGGTACTCAGGAATGACCTTGGGCCAGTTAGTTTACCTGTGCTTTATATCCTTTTATTTTAAATGGGGATGATGAGGAGGATGGGCAAAATGGGTGAAGGGTAGTAGGAGATACAGACTTCCAGTTACAAAATGATTAAGTCACAGGAATAAAAGGCACAGCATAAGGAATATAGTCAATAGATATTATGATAGTATTTTAAGGTGACAAATGGTAGTTACATTTGTACTGAGCATAGCATAATGTAAACAGATATTGAATTGTTGTATTGTACACCTCAAACTAATGTAGTATTGTGTGTCAACTATTTTCTTTCTTTTTTTTTTTTTAAGATTTTATTTTAAGTAATGTCTACACCCAACACGGGACTTGAACTCACAACCCTGGGATCAAAAGTCACATGGTCCACAGGCTGAGCTAGCCAGATACCCTTCAACTATAGTCAAATAAAAAATATTTTAAATAAAATACCCATATTATCATTTATAAAAATTTTAAAAAATAAAATAAAACAAAATGGGGATGATAACAGCAGCACCTTATCACAGAGTCATTGAGGAAATAAAATTGTTTAATGCATGTAAAGCATTTAGAACAGTTCCTGGCCACGAAGTAAATACTCATTAAAGTTAGATATTATTGTAAAAACAGAATAATGATTTCTAGAAAAGGTGTTTGAGAATTATCCATGCCCCCCACCCCACCGCCAGTTCTTGTATTAAGTTGGACTACTTGGTCCCTTTATGCACATCAAGATTTGTTATTTATATATTAGATTGCCATTTCATGTACTGTTTCTACTGTTTCACAAAAGACTGAGATAATGCTACTTTCTAAAGTATCTAGAACAGCACAATCTAAAAATTGTTTGCCAGACTTTGTAAACAGGGTGCCATATTCTGGAAAATAGGAAACTTGGCAGTTCCTATGGTAATGCCAGCAGAGCAAGGTAAATGATTTTGAAATCTTTGCAGAATGTAGAGGTTAAAGAGAAACAGACGTCACTCTGCCATGGTGGGGGCACAGCTTAAAGTAAGCACGGATACAACCTGAGGGATGTCAGCACAGGTCACCTGGGGTTGGGGCCACTCAGCAGCAGAGGGCAAGCGTGGTAACACCATTATCTAGCAGGGCAGGTGCCTACAGGGTCTGTCTGTTCTTTTTAGAGGCATCCCTTTCTTATCTCCAACCCAGAAGCAGAAAGCAGAGGGTGTCAATAGTAGGGGTGACAGACACACAAAGGGAAAAAAAGAGATGGCCAGGAAAGGCCAGACAGGATCCCAAAATATACGTACTTTCCATAAGAGGTATCTTTTAATACTAATTCTGGAGCTCTATACCAGCGTGTGGCCACATAGTCCGTATAAATGTCCCCAGGAGCTGCTAGAGTTCGTGCAAAACCAAAATCACAGAGCTTAGTAATTCCTGACTGGGATACTAAAATATTCTCAGGTTTTATATCTCGATGAATGATCTAAAAAACAAACAGAAGATGCAATACATTAAAATGAGAATTCATTATCTAGAGGATCACTCAAAAATTATACAGAGATAATCTAGCTAATTAAGACAGTAAAGCTATTTTCTTACCGCAGGCAAAGGATTAACTGCACAATGCAAAAGCTAAGTAAGTACACATTTTAAATTCTTGTCATCTCAAAATGAAATGAAGCCAAGAAAACAGATATAATACTAAAAAGGAAAATCACATTCTTAAAAAGAAAGGTAATCAAAAGAACATAATGAAAAACAGGTTAACTTTCCTTTAACACTGTGCCATTCTAGATACAACTGCCCCTTCTCTCATTCCTTCACAGCTAAACCTCTTGAAGACATTATCTTTACTAAGTCTTTTTTTTTCTCATCACTCATTTATTCCTTAAAGTAATATAACCTTAAAGTATATAAAGTAATATAATATAAAGTAACATAACCTTAAAGTAATAATATAATATTCCTTAAAGTAATAATTCCTTATATGAGGAATATAAAATATTCCTTAATGTCATTTGTTCCCACATTCTATCAGACTGCCCCAATATGTATCTTACTTGACATATTAGAGTAAAAATGTTGCCAACTAATCCTCCCTTCCTGATTTCTGGGACCTAAAATTCTCCCAGTCCCTTCCATTTCTTTCGCAGTTCCTCTTTCTCTATTTGTCTCTTAAATGTAGGATTCTGGTCTCAGGCTTTCTTTTCTCACACATCCTGTTCCCTGGGCAATGACATCTACTCATTGGTTTTTTTACCACTTTCGTCACCTATCATGGAGACACCATATTCTCTTGGCTTTCTTCCCACCTCTTGGCTGCTCCATCTCAATCTCATCTACACTTCTAGCTTTAGTAACAATACACTGATAATTTCCAAATTCTATCTCTAACCAAGATACGTCTCCTGATTTCCACAAGGATTGGAAGTCCACAAGAAGTCTGACAAGGCTGACCCACACACAGCTCAAACTTAGCAAATCCAAAACTGAATGCTTCATTTTCTCCCCAAAACCTATGTTTTCAACAGTCCTTTAGTTCCATGGATGGAAAAAACATTGACCCCATATCTCAAGCCAGAAACCAAAATATTTTTCTCCTTCAGCTCCAATATATATTTTTGTCGCTAGTTCAAGTCCCCTCAACTCTCTCACCAAAATTACTACATTGCCAAATGGTCTCCCTGAATTCATTCTGATCCCCTCCAATCCACTGTCACAGTACTATTTTATTTTATTTTATTTTATTTTATTTTATTTTATTTTACTTTAGAGAGAGAGATCATGAGCAGGGGAGAGGAGCAGAGGGGTAAGGAAGGAGAGAGGGAGAGAGAGAGAGGGAGATTGAGAGAGAGAGAGAGGGAGAGAGAATCTCAAGCAGGCTCTATGCTGTGTGGGGCTTGAACCCACGACCCTGGGAACATGACCTGAGCCCAAATCAAGAGTCAGACACTCAACCAACTAAGCCATCCAACTGCCCTCAGAGTACTATTTTAAAATCACATGTGTGGGCACCAAGCTGGCTCAGTTGGAAGAACATGTGATTCTTGATCTCAGGGTCATGGGTTCGAGCCCCACGCTGGGTGTAGTAATTACTAAAAAAAATAAACTTAAAAAAAATTACATGTGTGATCATGTCACTTCTCTGCTTAACATTCAACAAGGATTTCCCATCCCATAGAACAAATTTGAAACTCCTTAAAATGGCTTATAATGCCTTCTAGAATTTGGCCCTCACTTCCCTAGCCTATACAATATTCGTTTCCTAAGTTTCCAAGGTTTGTTTCATCTCTATGCACTTGCTGATGCTGTTCCAATTGCCAAGAACGCTTTGCCTGGCCACCTATTTCCTTAGGTCATAGCTTATATATTTATATTAGTAATATAAATTTATGTTAGTATTTAAGTAATCTCTACACCCAACCTGGGGCTTGAACTTACAACCCCAAGATTAAGAGTCACAGACTCCACTGACTGAGCCAGCCAAGTGCCCCTATTTAATGGTATTCTTTATTTCAATTTCTGATTGTTGATTGCCAACATGTGTTCTCACATCATTCTGTACTTCCCCCATTACATTATTTGTCATGCTATTTATTAATTGCCTGTTTACTTGTTTGTAACTCCCACTAGACTATAAACGCCATGAGGGCAAGATTTCTGTTATTTAAGATATATCCCCAGTGACCAGTACAGTGCCTAAAACAAAGGAAGCATTTAAAAATTTTATGAATGAAGCATATTCTCATCACTAACAAAGTATCATAGCACAAGTGAAAATATCTCAGTGACAGAAATCTGGCATCTTTCCTTGTTTATACAACTTACTGCTATAAGTGTTTGGGATTGGCTCTTGTTCTGACTCAGTTTCCCTCCATAAGTGGCCAAAACATTAACTTGGGGTAATGAGACACCTTAAATGTACCATATATAAAACTATATTAATCCTTTTTTTAAGTTTGTTTATTAGTGGGGGGGGGAGGGGCAGAGAGAGAGGGAAAGACAGAATCCAAAGCAGGCTCCATGCTCTCGGCGCAAAGCCCCACACGGGGCTCAGTCTCACCAACTGTAAGATCATGACCTGACTGAAATTAAGAGTCAGACGCTTAACTGACTGAGCCACCCAGGCACCCCTATATTAATCCTTTTTTATTTCTACAACTTTTATTGAATGAGTAGTATATGCTAGGCATTATGCCAAGATCTAAGGATATAACATGAGCAAAAGCCGACATGGAAAAGCACATTAAGATACCACTTCACTATTCTGCCCACCAGGTATCTATCACTTTCCTCCTCAATCTTTTAAAAACGAGGCAGAAAGATGCACTCAGTTGATACGCTTGTATTTTCATTCTATTCAACAACTAAAACCATGACAACATGTGGAATTTTGTTATCCTTGAGAACCAAGCACACTCTAAATCCCAACTTGTAAAACCTGTGTTTGACTAGATCCTCCTTGGCCTTCTACTATCACACTGTGACCTCTATAAACACAGTATTTCCTTCAACTTGTTTAGGTCTTCTTTAATTTCTCTCAATGTTTAGTAATTTTCAGGTTATAGTTCTTATACATCTTTTGTCAGACTCTCCCTAAGTATTTCGTATTTTTGAAGCTGTTTAATGGCATTTTTTTAAGATTTTATTTTTAAGTAATCTCTACACCCAACCTGGGGCTTGAATTTACAACCCCAAGATCAAGAGTCACAGGCTCCACTGACTGAGCCAGCCAGGTGCCCCTATTTAATGGTATTCTTTATTTCAATTTCTGATTGTTGATTGCCAACATATAGAAATACAATTAATTTTGGTATATAAATCTTATATCCCATAACTGTGATAAATTTACAAATTAGTTCTGTTAATTTTATTGTAGATTCCATAGGGTTTTCTATGTAGATGATCATATCACTTGTAAATAAAGACAATTTTACTTCTCAAAAAAATAAGGCACCATTTCACACCCACTAGAATAGCCACAATTAAAATGACAAAAAACAAGTATTGGGGAGGAAGTATATTGTTGGTGGGGATGTAAAATGATACAGCCACTTTGGAAAACAGTATGGCAGTTTCTTTCTTTCTTTCTTTCTTTTTTTTTTTTTTTTGAGTTTCTTTAAAAAGTTAAAACATAAAACCTATGATGCATGTGGTATTTTTTTACGTAAGCTCTACACCCAACATGGGACTTGAACTCATTACCCCCAAGAGCAAGAGTCACATGCTCTACTGTTGGAGCCAGCCAGTCACTTCTACCCATATAGTATTCTTAACTTGACTTATTTTACTTCTTTCTCCCTAGTTCCTGGTAGTTTGGTAAACCAACAGTCCCCCAAATCATGGGGAAAACCAGAAGCCTAGCAGCTCCCAGAGAAAGAAGGACAGTGTCTTATCTCCTCCAAAGCCCCTTTCCCAGGTAGCTGTCATTATTCGATCTGACAAATCACTGAAAAATCCCACTAGAAGCCTTCCATCTATTTGATTGAAAGTAGAGCTTGCCCAGTGCAAAAAGCCTTTCTCCTGGGGCCTTGGTCAGAAATAATTAGCACACCATAATTAGAACACTATCAAGAAAGCAAAAAGACAACACATAGAAAATATTTGCAAATTCCACCTCTGATAAGCACCTAGTATCCAAAATATATAAAATACAACTCAACAATAAAAAGACAAATAAGCTAGTAAAGCGGGCACCTGGGTGGTCCAATCGGTTGAGTGTCTGATTTTGGCTCCAGTTGTGATCTCATGATTCGTGAGCTCAAACCCCACATTGGGCTCACTGCTGTCAGATGAGCCCACCTCAGATTCTCTGTCCCCCCCGCCCTGTCCCTCCCCTGCTCGTACTCTCTCTCTCAAAAATAAACATTAAAAAAATGTTTAAAAAATAATAAAAATTAGTAAAGGACCCGAATAGACATTTCTTCAAAGAAGATATGCAAATAAGAATTTGCCAGTTCTGAATGTTTCATTTTAATGGAATTTATGCTGTGTGGTTTTTTACATCTCAATTTCTTCATTTAACGTGAAGTTTCAAGGAGCTTTCATGGTGTAGCACATATCAGTACTTAATTCCTTTTTATGGCTGAATATATTTCACCATATGGATATTCCTCGTTTGTTTATCCATTCATCAGCTTGATACATATTTGAGTTGTTTCCACTTTTTAGGTATTATGAATAATGCTGCTATGAATATTCTTGTGCAAGTTTTTATGTGAACACATGTTTTCCATTCTATTGTGTAGATACCTAGGAGGAGAATTGTTAGGTCACATGATAGTTCTTTATTTAACCTTTGGAGGAATTGCCAAACTGTTTTCCATACCATCTGCACCATTTTATACCACCACCAACAGCGTATAAAGGTTCCAATTTCTCTACTTCCTTGCCAAAATTTGTCATTGTCTGCTTTTTAAATTACAGCCAGCCTGGTGGGTGTGAAGTGACTTCTCATTGTAATTTCGATTTGTATTTTCATAATGACTAATGATATTGAGCACATTTCATGTGCTATCAGCCATTTATATAGCTTTGAAAAATGTTAAATTGGGTTATCTTTTTATACTTGAGTTGTATTTTCCATATCCTGGATATTTATCAGATATATGATTTGCAAATATTTTCTCCCTTTCCTGTGAACTTTTTACTTTCTTTTCTTTTTTTTTTTTTTAAATGTTTGTTTACTTTTGAGCATGTGCACATGCAAGGAGGGGACGGGATCTGAAGTGGGCTCTGTGCTGACAGCACAGAGCTGAATGTGGAGCTTGAACTCATGACCCGTGAGATCATAATCTGAACCCAAGTCAGATGATTAACTGACTGAGCCACCCACGAGCCCCTGAACTTTTTATTTTCTTGATAGTGCCCTTTGATGCGCCAGGGTTTTAATTTTGATGAAATCCAATTTATTATTTTTTCGATTGCTTTCGCTTTTGATGTCATATGTAAAGAACTATTGCCTAGGGGCGCCTGGCTGGCTCAGAGGGCAGAGCATGCAGCTCTTGGTTCACACATCACATTGGATGGAGAGATTACTTAATAATAAATCTTAAAAAAAAAAAGTATCGACTAATAAATGGTCACACAGATTTTCACCTACATTTTCTTGTAAGACTTTTATAGTTTTACCTCTTATACTTAAGTCTTTGATAAATTTTGAGTTAGTTTTTGTACATAGTGTGAACTATCAGACCTAGAATTCAAACAAGGAGTTTGCTTCTCCTTTACTTTGTGGTGGAATGTACCAGAACTACATAAAATTCCATACTGAAGTCTGATTTATCACCTGAAACTAATATTACCCTGTATGCTAAATGGAATTTAAAGAAATTTAAAAAGAATTTTAAAACGTAAAGACTTTTATTTATATATTTTTTCAAGTGTTTATTTATTTATTTTGAGATTGAGAGACTGACCGGGGGAGGGGCAGAGACAGAGGGAGGGAGAGAATCTCAAGGAGGCTCTGCTCTGTCAGTGCAGAGCCCAGCATGGGGCTCAAACTCATGAACTGTGAGATTGTGGCTTGAGCCAAAAACAAGACTGAGCCACCCAGGCGCCCCAATGGAACTTTTTTTTTCAATGTCTATTTTTTTTAAATGTTTTATTAATTTTTGAGACAGAGAGAGACAGAGCATGAGCAGGGGAGGGGCAGAGAGAGAGGGAGACACAGAATCCGAAGCAGGCTCCAGGCTCTGAGCTGTCAGCACAGAGCCCGACGCGGGGCTCAAACCCACAAACTGTGAGATCGCGACCTGAGCGGAAGTCAGACACTTCACCGACTGAGCCACCCAGGCGCCCCATCAATGTCTATTTTTGGGAGAGAGAACAAGTGGGCAAGGGGAAGGGGGGGAAACAGAGGATCTAAAGAGGCTCTGAGCTAACAGCAGGGAGCCCAATGTGGGGCTTGAACCCATGAACTGTGAGATCATGAACTGAGCTGAAGTTGGATGCTTAACCGACTGAGCTACCCAGGCACCCGCTCCTCCAAAAAAGATTTTTAAAAATCTGATTGATTTATTTATTGTTTTTTTATTAAAAACATTTTTTTAATCTTTATTTTTGAGAGAAAGAGAGAGAGAGTGAGTGGGGGAGAGACAGAGAGAGAGGGAGACACAGAATCTGAAGCAGGCTCCAGGCTCTGGGCTGTCAGCACAGAGCCAGATGCAGGGCTTGAACTCACGAACTGCGAGATCATGACCTGAGCTGAAGTTGGACGCTTAACCAACTAAGCCACTCAGGTACCCCTGATTTATTTATTTATTTAATGTTTTATTTATTTTTGAGAGAGAGACAGAGTGTGAGCGTAGGAAGGGCAGAGAGAGGGAGACAGAATCCAAAGCAGGCTCCAGGTTCTGAACTGTCAGCACAGAACCTGACACAGGGCTTGAACCATGAACCATGAGATCATGACCTGAGATGAAGTTGGATGCTTAACCAACTGAGCCACCCAGGTACCCCTAAAAATCTGATTATAATACTTCTGTTTATACAGTCGTGTGTGCTTAAATGTTAACACTCATCTGAAGAGAGAGTTCTAATTTCCCTATCATCTAACAGCCTCAGAAAACCCGATTTTAAGTCACCCAGAACTTCAATTAAATAAAATTTCCAGTTGGATGTTATACAATTAAATGCTAATGTGCATATGAAAAAATAAACTAGTAGTTTCCAGAAAAAGGCTGAATAGGATGTCTGAGGTAGACCAAAAGACTGGGGATTCCCTTATGCCCTAAAAACCAAATGGAATCCTTGACTGAATCCTGATCTTAATAAATCACTTTAAAAGACATTTAGGAACAATTAGCTACATTTTAATATAAATTTGGTATTAGATGATGTTAAGGAATTATTTTTAATTGTGTAGATGTAATCATGATTCTGAAGTTACACAGGAAAATTTGCTTTTTTAAAGAGATAGATAGTGATGTATTTAGAAATAAAATGTCAGGGTACCAATAATTTAAAATACTTCAGAAAACAAAATAGATGAAGCTCACGTAGCAAAATATTGTTAAAACATATTACATATTAAAATGTTAAAAATAACATTACTCAAATAATAACAATTTCTTATTTGGAAGACTAGGAGTTTAAAATCCAAAGCAGAGTTAAGAAAACTATGCAGGGGCGCCTGAGTGGCTCAGTCAGGTTAAGTGTCTGACTTTGGCTCAGGTCATGATCTCGCAGTTTGTGAGTTCCAGCCCCCCATTAGAGTTGCTGCTGTCAGCCTGTCAGCACAGAGCCCGCTTCAAATCCTCTGTCCCCCTCTCTCTCTCTGCCCCTCCCCAACTTATGCTCTCTCTCTCTCAAAAAATAAACAAAACAATCCTTAAAAATTAAAAAAAAGAAAAAAACTATGCAAAAGTGGCCTAAATTTAGGAAAGCAGGACTTTGTGGAGTAGGAGGTGAGGTGGGGCTAAGAAAGATTGACAGTGCTTAGGTATTAGTCAAAATTATTTATAATTCATAAAGGTTACTGAAAACCGAATAAAATTTAAGAAGCTCCATATGGGTAGGAGCTAAGTCTTTTACTCAAGGTTCCATCCTCAACTCCCACTACAATCAATGATTGTTACTGGAAGATGCTCAATAAATATTTATTGAATAAATGGATGAGGGGACAAATAACCATGTCTTCCCCATAAGGGCCAAATGTTTGCATTTACACTTTGCTTCCAAAATGGTTTCAAAGAAACTTTTTTTTTTTCAGGATTCCCAAAACTTTATTCATTTAGAATTAACAAGCTGTTCACATATCACTTAATATTGTTTCACAAGCTTGTAGGACATGGATTATCTTTGAGGAATTATTTGATTTGCATGAAGTTTACAACTTTGTGCACAGTATGGTATTTTCCCTGCAAGTAAATAATAAGCAGTCTGAATTATCACATGAATTCTAAAACTTTGAGGGTTTTTTTTAATTATTATAATGAAATACTAGCATGGTGAGATGTAATGTTTACAGTTTTAATCTGTCAGACCCATTTCCTCTAAAATAATTAGCTGAAATTATATGACATCACACTCGCTTCCATTAAAGCCAGACACAGGCAACTCTCATTTGTGTGTTTGATAGTGGGCGACCAGTGGTGCATGTCACCACGAACAGCACATAATCTCATGCTACATTGTTTGGGTATTTTATAATATATTTTCAAAAATTTTTATTCAAATATAAATTGACACACAGTATTACATTTGTTTCAGGTATAAGAGGCTTATACTATTAAGCAGATCAAAATTTTAAATTATAAAAACAACCAGAATGAAAAAGATAATTAACTAGTTACTGCAACTGAACAGTAAATTTTTATTTAAGCTGCCTAAAAGCCAATATAGAAAGCATATTTTCTATATTCTATAAAAAGAAAGTAAACGAGTACTTCTGGAGATAAAAAGCCTTTACTGGTACTGAACTATATCTGACTTCATAAATTCTTATTAAAACTAACATGGGGGATGCCTGCGTGGCTCAGTCAGTTGAGCATCCTACTCTTGATTTCGGCTCGGATCATGACCTCACAGTTTGTGAGATTGAGCCCCATGTCAGGCTTCCGTGCTGACAGCGCAGAGCCTGCTTGGGATTCTCTCTCTCTGTCTCTCCCTGCCCCTGCCCGTGCTCTTTCTCTCTCTCAAAATAAATAAACATTACAAAAAAAAGTAACATGGGGTATCACAGTAGATAATATCTCAGACATTTCAGTTATATAAAAAACCACTCAACTGAAATTTGGAGATACTAGGAAAATAAAGTTTTCCTTTAAGTTTTCCTTTCCTTTTTGTCAACATGAAGATAACCTTATATCAAGGCCAGAATCCAGATATCCAGATAATAAGCATAATAATATTCTAATGAGCCTCTTCACTCATGGCTGCCTTAATTCTCAAGGGTTACTAATTTTACAATATTCTGTGAGGTGAGAGACATGCATAATTTTACTTCAGGTCCTAGGTAAGACAAAGAGAATAAAAGAATTTAGGTGCTTCTGTCCAGGCCTTTTTCTCTGCTGCTCCAACAACTCTATGGGTATTCTTCCATACTTGGTACTGAGGACTTTTTCTTTCTGTTCCTTGGAGAATAATCCATCCTTACCTCTTCAACCAAAGTCTCTAAGAGGAAGATTCCCAAATCCCAAAATACCCAGTTCTGACAACTTCCTAGAAAGACCATGTTAAATAATTGGTCAACCACTATTTTTACTTAGAAATTCTGTCTTTTAAAATATACAATATTTCTAAAAGCAATTCCCTCTTCTAAATAAAACCAGTGACTGTCAATGGTACCAAAATTCTTCTGCTCTCAAATTAAAAACCTTGTAATTATCTTTGATTTCTCATTTTATTCACATCCCTCTCATATCTACTTAGTCCCCACATCTTATAATTTCTTTTTGTTTTTTGTTTTGTTTTGTTTTGTTTTGTTTTTGAGAGAGAGCAAGTACACACAGGGGAGGGGCAGAGAGAAAGGGAGAGAGAGAATCCCAAAAGGAGTCAGTACTGACAGTGCAAAGCCCAACGCAGGCCTTGATCTCACAACCTTTGAGATCATGACCTGAGCTGAAAATCAAGGGTAGGATGCTAAACCAACCAAGCCACCCAGGCGCTCCTCATTTCTCTTTTGAAGTCTCCATTCTCTCCCTTTGCCATCCCTCCTCTACCTATTCCAAGCCCTTACCATTTCATATCTGGATTATCACAACAGCCTCTCACCTGATCTGCTTCTACCCATACTTATCCTCTACACTTGCCAAAATAAGCTTAGGTTTTATTTTCATCCTGTTACAGCCAGGCTCAAAAACCTTCCATAGTTTCCCAGTATCCCCGGAAAAAGTCCAAACTCTTTGAGGATGAATCTCAGGACTCTGGAAACCTCTCCGCAGGGCACCTGTGCAATCTTATCACCCTTTACCTAGTCTATGCAAAGCTCACTTATCACCACTCTCTGAGTTCCCTGCTCAGGCCTGCCACTATTCTCACAGCCACACCCCATCTGAATTTATTTTTTCTTCTATTCCAGTGAAATCCTAGCTACAATTCCAAGTTCGACTTACTTTAGTTTTACTTCCTCTTTGAAGTCCTCCACACAGAGTATAGCACATAGTGGTCTCTCCCTTAATTCAAGAAACATTTTATTTATTTATTTATTTATTTATTTATTTATTTATTTATTTATATTTATTTATTTTTAAATTTTTTTTTAACGTTTATTTATTTTTGAGACAGAGAGAAACAGAGCATGAACGGGGGAGGGGCAGAGAGAGAGGGAGACAGAATCGGAAGCAGGCTCCAGGCTCTGAACCCTCAGCCCAGAGCCCGACACGGGGCTCGAACTCACGGACTGTGAAATCGTGACCTGAGTTGAAGTTGGACGCTTAACCAACTGAGCCACCCAGGCGCCCCACAAGAAACATTTTAAATAGATAAAGCACTGTAGGTACACAGATAACACAACTATTCCTGACTCCTTACCAGCAGTACTTATTAAGCGCTTAAAATATGCTTGACACAGTGCTCAATACTTTATACATACTACCTAATGTCAACCTTTACAAAAAATCTGTGATGTACTACTATAGTATCATTTTATTTTCATTTTTTAATTTTTTTTTTAATTTTTTTTAACGTTTATTCATTTTTGAGAGACACAGAGACAGCGTGTGAATGGGGGAAAGGTAGAGAGAGAGGGAAACACAGAATCCAAAGCAGGATCCAGGCTCCCAGCTGTCAGCACAGAGCCCGATGTGGGGCCCGAACCCACGAACTGTGAGATCATGACCTGAGCCGAAGCCGGACACTCAACCGACTGAGCCACCCAGGCAACCCTACAATATCATTTTATAGATGAGGAGGATGAGACTCAGAGAGGTTAGATAACTTTCCTGGGACCAGAGAGTAATGGTGCTGCCACCTGTCACTTGTGCACTACTGCAGTGAGCTGTGAACTTCACAAGTTGTGTTGTTATCCATAGCAGAAAAACCTAGGATAGTCTGATTCCACAGACTGTGCTCTTAACTATTACATTATACTGCCTTCCCAAGGATCCAGCTGGCAAGGAAATTACAATCTGAATTCTAGTTGCTATCACAACCACATTTTTCTTTTTTTTAATTTTTTTAACATTTATTTATTTTTGAGACAGAGAGAGACAGAGCATGAACGGGGGGGGGGGGGCAAAGAGAGAGGGAGACACAGAATCGGAAGCAGGCTCCAGGCTCTGAGCCATCAGCCGAGAGCCCGATGCGGGGCTCGAACTCGGACCGCGAGATCGTGACCTGAGCTGAAGTTGGACGCTTAACCGACTGAGCCACCCAGGCGCCCCACAACCACATTTTTCAAAACCATAAAGTGAAATACACTATTAGCAAGACAGATAATTAGAAATTAAGATATCCAAGAAAGCCTAGGATATATAGATGCTATATCATTTACTAATAAAACTATTTACTAATAAAACTATTCTTACTGAATATATCTATCTAACTTTCCAGAAAGTAGAGCTCAAGTTGGGAACAAAAAACTCCACAAAAACCTGCTGAGCTCAGGGCTCCTGGGTGGCTCAGTCAGTTGAGTGTCAGACTCTTGGTTTCGGCTCAGGTTGTGATCTCAGGGTTTGTGAGATCGATCCCACATTGGGCTCTGTGCTGACACTTGTCGAGCCTCGTTGGGATTCTCTCTCTCTCTCCCTCTCTCTCTGCCCTTCCCCTGCTTGTGCTATCTCTGTCTGTCTCAAAATAAATAGATCAACAACAACAAAACCTGCTGAGCTAAACACTTACTCGGCAATGCTAAAGGCAACATTAAAAATCAGAACAAGTGAGGGGTGCCTGGGTGGCCCAGTCAGTTAAACGTCCTACTTCAGCTCGGGTCATGATCCCGTGGTCTATGAGTTCAAGCGCCACATCAGGCTCTGTGCTGACAGCTCAGAGCCTGGAGCCTGCTTCAGATTCTGTGTTTCCCTCTCTCTCTGCCCCTCCCCAACTCATGCTCTGTCTCTCTCTCAATAATAAATAAAAGTTAAAAAAATTTTTTAAATCAGAACAATTGATCTTCTTTCCTGTCTTAATTTTTTCATGTTAAACAAGGCTCCATACCTCTTAGCCACTTTATTTTTTCTTTCTTTCCCTAAAGGTATTGACATTCATTTGCCATTACACTGTCCTAGTTTCCAGTTCCTATCTCCAAACATCCCTTCATTTGAGCCAGCCCAACATTTTAATGTACTTTCCACAATAAAAGGTGCCCCAATTGACTGTTGATTCTTCCTTATGAAATTACTGATACTTCAGTATTCCAACTTGGTTTGCCCTATTGTTATAGTTATAGCTTTATTACTGTGTAGTCAATATGTTTTACAATTCTGTAACTAAATTTTAAGGTAGTGACCCCAATTCAATTAATATTGTACAGGAAAATAAATTTTAAATCTTCATAAAGGGCATTTATGATTCATATACAGCCTATAGTTTGGCTTACTCTGAAGCACTTACATTATTATTGTGAAGATATTCAATTGCCCGAAGGATCTGGAACAGGTATTTTCTAAGTCGTTTACTCTCCAGTCCGTGACAATAATGTTGTAACTCATCTAATACTGTGTGGTCAATAAATTCAAACACCAAATGAATTTTCTTTTTCTGTCTAAAAACTTCAATCAGATTGACCAGGTTTTCATGATGAAATTGCTATTGACAAAAGAAACAGATTTTTAATAAATTATTATGTGCACAATAATTTGTACATATAACACTTATATAATTTTAAAGTTTATTTATTTTGAGAGAGAACATGCATACATGTAAGGGATGGGCAGAAAGGGAGGGAGAGACAGAATCCCAAGCAGGCTCTGTGCTGTCAGCAGGGATTGATCCCACAAACCATGAAATCATGACCATAGCTGAAATCAAGAGTCAGATGTTTAAACAGCTGAGCTACCCAAGTGCCCCAAGATCTATGTAATTTTAAAAAGCAAAAATATTCTTAGCTTCTTTTACTCCATGCATTTCAATAGAAAATTTTCAACTTATTTGCTTACGTTCCTATTTTCTAAAATGCTAAACTTGGGGCACCTGTCTGGTTCAGTTGGAAAAATATGCAACTCTTGATCTCGCAGTCTTGAGTTTGAGCCCCACGTTAGGTGTACAGATTACTCAAAAAATAAACTTAAAAAAAATTCTAAACTATTTCATAATTAATACATATAAAACAAGGGGAAATGTACTGCCTTACTTGAGGTTGGCATTTGATTGCTTACTAAAATCACTTGGTTAGTGTACTATAATACAACTTGGTATTATCCTTTAACCTGGTTTATAGTTAAATTTAATATCTGAAATTTAAAATGTTCTTACATCTTTGGGCGCCTGGGTGGCTCAGTTGGTTAAGCATATGACTTCAGCTCAGGTCATGATCTCACAGTTTGTGAGTTCGAACCCTGCATCGGGCTCTGTGCTGACAGCTCAGAGCCTGGAGCCTGCTTCGGATTCTGTGTCTCCCTCTCTCTCTGTCCCTCCCCTGCTCTGTGTGTGTGTGTGTATGTGTGTGTGTGTATGTGTGTGTGTGTGTCTCAAGAATAAACATTAAAAAAAATTTTTTTTAATTTTTTTTTTAACGTTTATTTATTTTTGAGACAGAGAGAGACAGAGCATGAACAGGGGAGGGTCAGAGAGAGGGAGACACAGAATCTGAAACAGGCTCCAGGCTCTGAGCTGTCAGCAAAGAGCCTGACGCGGGGCTTGAACTCACGGACCGCGAGATCATGACCTGAGCCGAAATCGGCCGCTTAACCGACTGAGCCACCCAGGCGCCCCTAAAAAAAATTTTTTTTAATAAAATGTTCTTACATTTTCAAGCGAGCATGGATTTCAGTGCCATTCAGTACATGATATGAATTTTAAGAAATTATTTTATTAGTTTGATCCTAAAGTCTCAAAAGTAAACATAAGTTCCAAGTGGACAGTATAAATTAATAATACTATAACAAGAGCATCAAAATATCTAGAACCCTTTCAGATATGTGAAAAAACAATTTATAGCTATAGGAACTTTATAAAAATATACCATTGTTTGTGGATACCTTTTTGTTCACTGTCTGTAGTATTCTATTAAGCAATAAAACATCTTTTTAAACTAGTAACACTGTTAAAATAACTTCCAAAGAGTAAAAATGGCATGTACCAGCCTAGAAAACAAATCAGGCTCCATATTTTATGCTGCTTATTTTAGTTTTTAACACGCTGAATTATTACCAAATATTCTCAAATATTTAACATTTTCAAATTACCAAAAACATTTATTCATTTCGCTAAAAACTGAGAGGTACAGGAGCTCCTGAGCAGACTCTTGATTTCTCAGGTCATGATCTCAGTTTCATGAGATCTAGTTCCACATCGTGCTCTGTGCTGACAGTGCATGGAGACTGCTTCTGATTCTCTCTCTCCCTCTCTCTCTCTGCCCTTCCCTGCTCACGCTTGCTCTCTTTCAAAATAAATAAATAAACTTAAAAAAATTTAATTGAGATGTATATTTTCAATGTTAGATTCATTAGAAAACTATGCTTTTATGAAAAAATATTTGCCTTTATTCTAATGGCACAATATCAATTTTTCGACTTATCTGTACTAAGACCTAAGTCCTTAAAATATGACCAAGAGAAAAACATGCCAGAATATAATGCCAGATTCCCTTCCTATTTTTGTTCCCAATTTCCCTGATTGGCAAGATGCCAAAATGCTGCAGTGACAGCATGCTGGCAGTATCAAGAACAATTGACTGGTTTTGGACACTACTCTACTAACCCTTCAACTAAGGAAAATTACTGTTTCCCTGTCCAGTCTTTATTTTAAAGGCAAAAGCAACAAAGAGTTAATGTGAATTAATAAGCACCATGGAAGATCCACCCAGGGTAAGGAATCAGGTGTTTTCTCAGATAAACCATGAAACTCCTATAAATGCTCCAATGTCACTTTTCAAATTGTTTACTTTTGTCTTCCTTCATAATCAGATAACTTTTCTACAGATATTATCACTAATTATTCTAACTGTAATTTATTCAACAAAATTCTAGAAGATAAAAATTTAATTCAAATAAATAAATCACTATGGCAATCTTTTTAGACTAAAAATGTGAAATAATCCAAGAACTCTCTCTTGTTGGATTAGATCAAACAAAAACTTCTGTAAGAAATAAGCCAATGAATAAAAAATTTTTTGAAAAAAAAATAAGCCAATAGACTATGTTGTGAAAGTCATAAACCTTAAAACATCTAGACAAATTCCAATAAATAAAATATATAGATTTAAAATTTTTTTAATCACTAGTTTTGTACCCAATCCCCAAAGAATGATAATCCTCCTTTCTTCACACTCCTGAGTTCTTCCCCCTGGGTTGACCTGTCATACCCACACAAAATTCTATCTTATGCCCCCATCTCTAAAAGCACACTAGTCATTTTTACTTGAATATATTCCTGTCACCTCAAATTCAACATTTCTAAAAGTGAACTACTTCCCAGACCATTTCTTTTTTGGGTCTTTCATATTTCCATCAATGATAACAGTCACTGAACTTCAATTCTTTTTTTCTCCTCCCTTTGTTTCCTTCTACATCCTTTCATGTCTTTTCTTTTTGAAATGTATTCTATTTTAACTTTACTTTTCTCACTTTAAATTCAAATTGCTGCAATCCAGCAAGGGCTCTCATGATATTTACCAGGATTCTTGAATTAAATTTATGAGATCTCGCTATTTTTACTCAGTCTTCCAATCTATTCTAAAAAATAGTGCTAGATTAATTATTTTGAATTCAAAATATTCCACCTCTTACAAAATCAAGTTTTGTCCTTTTTTTGTGTGTGTGAAATGACATCAGTTTTTTTTTTTTTTTTTAATGTTTTGGTGGGGTTTTTTTGTTTGTTTTGTTTTGTTTTGTTTTGTTTTGTTTTGTTTTGAGACAGAGAGAGACAGAGCATGCACGGGAGAGGGTCAGAGAGAGGGAGACAGAATCTGAAGCAGACTCCAGGCTCTGAGCTGTCAGCACAGAGCCCAACGTGGGGCTCGAACTCACGGACCACGAGATCATGACCTGAGCCAAAGTCGGACACTTAACCGACTGAGCCACCCAGGCGCCCCAAGTTTTGTCCATTTAAGAAAAGACTTGGGGCACCTGGATGGCTCAGTGGATTGAGTGTCCAACTCTTGATACTGGCCCAGGTCATGATCTCATGGTTGTGAGATGGAGCCCTGCATCAGGCTCTGTGCTGAGTGTGGAGCCTGCTTGGGATTCTCTCTCTCTCTCTCTGCCCTTCCCTTGCTCTCTCTCAAAATAAATAAACATTTAAATAATTTTTAAAAAGACAAGACTTTAAAACCTAACTCCTGTTTACTTCTCTAATATCACCTCTTTCTACTTCTTTACAAAAAAACTCTACAGGCAAAAGTATCTGGTCTCTCCTCAGAACTACTTGGGCATCTCTGAGTTTATGTTGTTTCCTAATGTGGAATAAATTAGTTTCTCTCTCCTGCCTAAATTCTGTACATGCTTTAAGGCCAAATTCATGTTCTATTTCCTCCAAGAAAATTTCTCTACCCAACTGGCCTTTATTATAAGCCACTTTCTATTCAGTATGGTTTTCAAGTGCGCTCCCATCTTTCTGATTAAATAGTAAAAAGTTCTGAAAAGGAGGTACTGCATTATAATCTCAGCATCTGGCAAAATGCCTTTCACAAAGCAGATATTTTTACTAATTATTATACCTGCATATTTCTGAACAAACATTTCACCATATTTGGCATAACTTTTGTTACATTATACAGAAGCATATATATCTTGTATTGCTATAAAATTTCAGAATACACACAATAAGGTAGGGTACCACATTTTATGCCTACTATATGTCTTAATATATGTGTTAAATAAAATATTCCTTTTATAATTTTTTACTATATAACAATTCCTCTTTGACTTAAAGCAACCAAGGTAAAAGAAACAAACCTTTAAAAACTTTATTTCTCTCGTTGCAATTTTGTTGACAGATTTTTCTGGTTTCTCATAAAATACCTTAATGGCCACTATCTGCCCAGTATCCTTATGTTTACATTTCATGACTGTTCCATAACTTCCCTCTCCCACTTTTCCGAGAGTTTCATACATTTCCATTTTCAAACCTGGATTCTTCTTCATGAAAAGAAAGAAAGAAAATGTTAAGCATTTGTACTTTTATTTATTCAAGCTGCGCAATGCATTTCCACAATAAACCCGTATTTTAAAATACCTAAACATAAAAAAATATTAATCTTTTCCACAGACTCTTGTTTGTCTTTGGGACTCTGCCACCTGCAGACAGTAGGGTGTCCTTGTGGGGCTCCAGCCTCACCAGAACTTAGAGATCTTCCTGCTCTCTCGGTCATTCCCATGAACACTAAGATTGAAGATTCCCTCACCACATGTCACCCATCAGGAGTGGGGTCCGCACACTTCCTGTCATGCGCCCGTCAGGTACGGGGGTTCCCAAAATACTGCAGTCGCCTACAGGTCAGACACCGGACCCAAGAAAACCTCAGCCCCACCCGCTCCTCAAACCAGACACCCGGACCAGTGTCGCGCCCTTCTTCCCGAAGTCGACCTCATCCAGTCAACCACCGACGTCTCAGCCCATTTTGTAATGCCGCCAGCCAGGTTCCGCGCACACCCAGCGGGTCAACTAGACACTGACCCTACTTATCTCGCCTGCCCAGCTAAATCCCGGCAGGCCATTACCATGGCAACGATGCAGCTGGCCTCACGCCCCGGGCTCTACTGCGCAAGACCGGAACATCGGCCCGACCCCCACCCGACCCGGAAGAGCAAATGAGGCGAGGTGAAAGCGCTCAGTGAAAGCTTGCGTGGGGTGGGGTGGGAAGTTTATGGATTGAGACCAACTCACAAGGTTGGTTTTGAGTTGAGAGCGGGAGGACCCCCATTTTGACAGCACCCAGGGTCTTCACGTCTTCTAAGGAAGGGCCACAGAGGCGCCAGCTTGCCCGACCAGCTCTTAGATGCCTCCGGGCCAACGAACACCTGCCGCTGGTGCTGGGTCCTAAAAGGATACCTGGTGTCATTAAGCGGAGTCATCTTGTAAAACAAGTCTTTCCAAGGAAGTCTTGTGTAATTACAGTGGTCTAAGTTACCTAGTTACGTTAAATTGCGTAGACCTCAGTTCGACCTCAGCCATTGACATACATCCTTAAAACGCAGTTAAGATGGTTCAAGAACGTTTCTTGAACACATATGCTTAAAAAAATTTTTTTAATGTTAATTTATTTTTGAAGGAGAGCAAGCGTGAGCAGGGAGAGGGGCAGAGAGAAAGGAAGATAGAGAATCTGAGGCAGGCTCCAGGCTCTGAGCTGTCAGCACAGGGCCTGATGCAGAGCTCAAACTCACGGACTGCGAGATCATTACCTGAGGCCAGTCGGATGCCCAACTGACTGAGCCACCCAAGCGCCCCTTTTGAATTTTTTTTGAACTCGTACTCCTTCTTTTTAAAAACGCCCTCTTGGGGCGCCTGGGTGGCTCAGTCGGTTGAGCGTCCGACTTCGGCTTAGGTCACGATCTCGCGGTCCGTGGGTTCGAGCCCCGCTTCGGGCTCTAGGCTGATGGCTTCGAGCCTGGAGCCTGCTTCCGATTCTGTGTCTCCCTCTCTCTCTGCCCCTCCCCCGTTCATGCTCTGTCTCAAAAATAAATTAAAAAAAAAAAAGTTAAAAAAAATAAAAACGCCCTCTTTGGGAAAACAAGTAATTCAAAATTGGATAGACCTACCAAAATTGCTTGACATATAAGGGGACAGCAAGAGGAAAAAAAAAGTTATTTAATTGCTTAAGAACTAGGCATTGGGTTCTGCTGGCCTGCCAGCCTCCATAAACTGTCAATTTCCATAACAGTTATACATTGCTAGATAAATGACATAACAGGGATTTTTTTGCAGTTTATCCTGAGCATTTTCCTGCATGTAATCCTACCTATATGTCTTCATCTTTAGCTTTGGGGAGAATTATATATCAGGAAGACAAACAATATTCAGCTTTTGACTTACAGAATCACATGTGTGAATGCATAGTAGAACCTATCAAGAGTTAGGCCTGTCTGCCTTGATCGCCAAGGCAGTTATAAAAACAAAAGATAAAATTCACTGTTTCAAGAAAAGGAGGTAGCAAGACAGTGGGTGCAATTAACCTTTTCTGGTTCCATGGAACTACTGGCAACTTCATGCAATACTTCCATTCTGCTTTGGGCTGAACAATTAACCCAAAGGGTTATACAGTGCTGAGAGTCCTGCAGACCTTTATTGGCCCTGAGGCCAGGCATTAAAGGAACTAGAGGGAGGGAAATGTCAGAATCCCCAAGGATCAACACCTCCTGAGCTCCCTGATGGGCAACAATTCAGGCCCATTTGCACCTTATTTGCTGGTGTACAAAACCTGAAACCAGTTATCCAGGTTAGATTTATAACCCCCCCACCCATGTCTGCAAAATTTCTTCTTCACATCTGAGTCATATTTTTAGGCTTTCTTGACAACCAATCACACTTGGAAGTGCTCTCTTGAGATCTCCTCTCCATGTACCCCATCTTAGCCAAATCCGTGGACTTTTACACAGTTTGACACAAATCCTCAAATGAGTGCAGCCCCGTGTTCAGAAAATGTCTATAGAGATTGTGAACAAACTTTTAAAAAATCTGTATACCATACTTTTTTGTTCTCAGAATTTCCTACCCTAGAAACCCCATTGTAATGCATGTGCCAGGGTATTTGGTGGCCTAATGGAAGCATTTCAAGGGATTTTACGTGGTGTGTGCCTCAGCATTCAATGCTGCACTTATTATAAAAAGCGGAGGTCCTCTCATTGCCCCATGTATCAGATTTGATAAGCAGTTGAACTAACCACAAAGGATTTTAAATCCATATTATGTCTGACTTTGTTTTAATGAGTTAAGCAAAACGAGCTTTTGCTTAGGCCACAATCGCCGTCCCTGTTCAAACAAACCTTAGAGAAAACTAGTAAAAGTCTCCCCCGGCCCTCAACCCCTTAAATTTAACTACCGGCTCCAGAAATCTGACCGAGCCTCCGATTCTGGCGACACTCCCACGTGATGCGTTCTAATCGCGTCACAGGGACACGTGGTTCTAGATACTTCGTCCCCTCCCCCTCAGGGGTGGATTGTTGACAACGCTGCCGGCAGTCACGTGACCTTACGTCATCCCACCTCCTTTCCCTGAAATCTCTGGCCCCGGATGCGTCTTTCTGTCCCCACCCGGTCGAGTTTAAACTAGTGAAAGGGGGAGAAACATAATGGCGTTTCAGTTTTGGGATCTCATAATCCACAATTTACATCTCTATATCAGACAGAACTAATTTATCTATTATATCAGGAAGCCAAAATGGACAGAATCCTGCTAAAAATTCCCACAACGAGCTCTCATACGCCCTGTACCCTTTTACCACACCCCTCACTCCGTGGTAGTGGCGGAGGGCGGAGGGATCTGGAGGCGGCGGAGGGAGACGTCATTGCAGGGTTGTTTGTGCAGTCTCGGCAGCGGTGGTGACCCACAGTGATTCGGCCGACGCGCCGGGGGGTGGGGGGGCTGCGCGGGACTCTTTTCTTTCAGACTGACCGCGGGGCAGCTGGGGAGCATGTCGACTCCGGCGCGGAGGAGGCTCATGAGGGATTTCAAGCGGTAAGGCCCCTCACCTTGGCCTGGGGGACGGCTCCTCCCCGTGGCTGTGGGGCTGCTGGGCGGGGATCCGGGACACCTTCCTCTCCTAACCCTAAGAGGGCCGACTATGGGCCCAGTGGAACCGACGGAAGCCCATTCCCCGTTCGCACTCCCCATCCTTCCTTCCTCGCTCTTCCTATTGAAGAAATTTTGATACCCCCTCCCCCAAAAGTAAAAAGATGGCTATGGACTATCCTAGGATGCCCCCGCTGCTCACTTGGGTCAGCTGCCGACGTCTGGCCCTAGAGCTCAAGCCTCATTCCCCCCCGCCCCTGCACCCTGCGGTGCCTTGTCCCCCAAAAGCGAACCCTTGCAGTCTTTTTCCCTGCTTGTTGCATCAGTTAGTTTTGCTGGATGGCCCTGCAGTCTTCTCTGAGGGGCAGGGTTGGGACGAAAAGCGCCCCCCCCCCATTCTTTCTGCAGTGAGGGTGGGGTCTGCAGCGCGAGGTCCGGAGGTTAGTAACCCATCCTCCGAAACCCGACTCCCCCTCGCCCGCCCGAAAGGACCTTGAGAACTGGCTTAGAGACCTGGGACTCGGGCTGGCAGCCCAGGCTGCCAGTGCCTTCTGGAACTCAGCTCTGTGGCTTGGCGTATAAAGCCCTATCTATAGCCTCCAAAGTCTGGAAAAATGCCTTCCTTGAGACTGGCGCTAACCTGATACTCCCTGGGTCTCCTTTTGTAAAATAGGGTTTTGTTAAGAGGTGTTGGGTTAGTGAGGAAGAAGTGCCTTTTTCTCAGTTGTTTACCTTTGATACTCGGAGGTACGGGGGAAAAAAACGGAAAACTGCACTAGATCCACTGCATATTTTTAAGTGATTTTCTGGGGAGACCTGCCCTGGTTGAGACAAAATATCCAGTAGCTGCTCAGGAAGTAACCTTTCAACTTCGCCATTAGAAAGCCATAGGTGAGGCATTTGGAAGCCATTGTTTTGAGCTTTGGATAGTTTATCATTGAATATATTCTAATTTAGCCGTTTACCTTTGGTGGACATGAAGCAGCATAATTCCTTTAAGGGTTCTGGTCATCGTGGCTTAATCAGATTGACTGAAAAGAACTATTTTTATGTAGACTAATTTGAAAGTATGTTACCTGACAATCACTACAGATTTATGTCTGTATATAAAATGTCTCGCTTATTTTTTTACTGAAATGACAGTCTGTACAAGGAGGTGCTCTATTTGGTGCAAAAGTTGTCTTCTGAAACTTAAAACCAAATTTCACGTTCCGGTGATTGAAATACAAATAATAAAAGTTCAGCTCCTTTCCATTGTTACTCTGGTTTCTTACTGCACTTTTCTGTTTAATTCTGAGTTGAACACATGGCACCTTTGGTAGTTTTCCAAGGGCTTCATGTTACAAGAATTTGATTATGACATGTTGGAAGGTAGCTTTGTATTGAGTCTCTTGATAATGAGAGATAGATTTAGCTATATTGCAGGTCTTTAAAATAGGGATTGATGAAAAAATCTAATTGAAGCTTGATTTCTTTAAAGGCTGTTGCTAATTGAAACAAATGAGATAAAGCTATTCTCCTGCCTAACACTAGTTTCCTGATTAAGTTGAATATAAATATTTTCAGCCATTCAGTGTTTGCCTTGAGGGTCCTTTTGGGGGGTGGGGGTGCTGTTGCACAGGTAGCTGTGGTTAGGACTCACACAGTCTCAGCATGTTTATGGCAGCAAAATTGATGGTGCGTAAAAATATTTTTTGCATTCAGGGCTTTTAATTTTTGTTGTTGATGGCAGTCTGTACTTATCAGTTCTCGAAGATATTTCTTAACTTTGAACCTTGATATTTGAGGAGGGATGACTCCAAAGCCCTTTGGAATTTTAGATAATTTGAAGACGTATTTAATAGGTATATACCTGTTAAGTTTTTTTTTTTAAGTCCTATGGTTTATTACACCTCGGCACAAGAACAAGGAGATGGATTTAGTTTGTATTAGAGTAGATTGTACAGACCACAGGAGTTCTGTTTGGCATTCTTAGTGACTTAAAGCTGTTCAACTTTGGAAATTACTACTCTGGATTTCTAGATTGCAAGAGGACCCACCTGTGGGTGTCAGTGGCGCACCATCTGAAAACAACATCATGCAGTGGAATGCAGTTATATTTGGGTGAGTGGAAAGGTATAACAAATGATAGGTGTAGTAATTCTTTTTAAAAAGCGAATGTATCGGCTAGGGAAAGAGACTGAAGTGGAAGTGAGGAATCTTACAGAAACTGCAAAGTAAATTAGAAAAAAAACCTGCCAATAAGTGTTTTTGTAGTTATGTAAAATTTATTTGCATTGGTGTTACTGTCTATGACTTTCTAATCCCTTTGGGTTTTACCTGATAAAAATATCATTCGAAACTAAATGAGCAAAGGTAAATTATTTTGTACAAAGTGTACCAACAAGTGTTTATGGTTGCATTCTTTGGTAACTAAAAAAGCTAGGAGTAAAAAATACTGACAGCTTGGAGTGTGGTAAGAATTTAAATAAAAATGTCTCACACCTTGGTGTGAAATAACCGGAGCCTTTTGAGAAGCGGTCTATGTTTTATATATTATATGTATTGCATACATGCTTCTTAATTTAGAATTTTATTATGCTTTCTTTTGTTTTCCTGGATTTGATCTTTTTTCTTTCATACTTTTTAAACTTGGGTTTTACACTCAAACTTTAAAGGAATACCTTCATAAACAATTGAGTTGCAATGAGTTGTAAGAGTTCATGTTAAAAACTAGTGAAAACAATGAGTGTAGTTCGCTCTTTTAAAGGAAAGAGATTAAATTCAGACTAACATGCTTTGAGATCCTGAATGCCTTGAAAGAACTAATTAAACTTGATAGTGCTGCTTATGAAAGATGAAATTGGCATATAGAGGCAGGGAAGAGATTTGAGAAAAAAAAGTATCTTTCTTGGTTTACATCAGTTCTGTCTAGCTGTTTGGAACAAGAGCTTTACTGGGAAGCAGAACACTGGTGTTACAGTTTTCTTTAAAAGTGATTTCCATCTTACTGATGTAAATTGAAAATACGACTTTTTCTCTTAAGAAGACACTGGTTGGTATTTATGAACTTAATTCTTCTTCTACTAAGGTTGTGACCCCCCCTTTTTTTTTTATTTAAAACCAGCCTAAAATGAAAACTTTGAAAATAGTTACCCTGTATGCCTATATCTCTAAAAATCTAGGGCTAACATGACAGTGAACCAACACTATCTTTAAAACTTCACAAATCACTAGAATGAGCCCCTCCTTCTCTGAGTTTATCCTTTTCACTCTTAAAAATCAGGAAGAGGCAGAATGAAAACATCTTTTAATCAGAAATCTTCTTGTTTTCAGACCAGAAGGGACACCCTTTGAAGATGGTAAGTCATTCTCATTATGTTTTCTGTAATATTAGGACACTGCTTTTTAAGCAGGAAGTTGTAACAACAGCATATCTAATTTAAAACTATTTTCTGTCATTATTAGGTCATACTAAAACTAGTGCTAAGAAGTCATAGTTTACAGAGGACTTTCTTTCCAAGTCACTTTGATCACTATCCATTGCAAGTTCTTTGTGTTACTTTGGTATTTGGCTGTAGAACTATAGGCCTAGTTGGTAGGTTAAAGGAGGATAATTGTGCACTTTTTTCGGGGGCGGGGGGGGGGGGGGGGGGGGGAGAATCCCAAGCAGGCTTCACACTGTCAGCGCGGAGCATGATGCCAGGCTCGAACTCATGAACTGTTGAGATCGTGACCTGAGCCGAAATCAAGAGTCAGATGCTTAACCTGATGAACCACCCAGGCGCCCTTGGTGCTTTTTTAACATTGGTATCTATGCTGATGGGGTGTTGAGCCGAAATTGCTCTTAAACACACACAGCTGGGGCACCTGGCTGGCTCATTCAGTAAAGCATGCGAATCTCAATCTTGGGGTTATAAATTTGAGCCCCATGTTGGGTGTAGAGATGACTTGATAAAAATAAAATAAGAAATCTTTTAAAAAATGGCTGCCAGTAGTTTCACACCTAGCTAGCATTTGACATCCATAAATAGGATTCTGCATGATCATTTGTCTCTTAAATTTAGTATTTTCACCAAGACCCAGGTCCTTAGATTTTTCCCTAATTATAGCATGGATATTAAGAATTGTTGAACAGGTTTGTTTTAATTATCAAAATGGTTTCAGAATTAAGCCATTGAAGATAATTTGCACAGATCTACTGATTGCAGTACTGTTTTTAAAGAGAGAACCTGAATGCCAGTAGGGGAAATGGTTAAGTAAATTATGATATATCTAGATTCTAGAATATTATGTACCCGTTAAAGAATAAGGTAGATCTGGTCGTACATTTCAAGACACAAAAAAAGTTTCAGAATAACATATATTGTATTACATTTTTACTAAATATATACATGCAGGTGTGTGTGTATTAAAGGGTTTTATACCACACTTACCAGTGGTTACCTCTGGGTGGGGGTAAAGAATTGAAGAAAAGGACTTAAGGACTTCAGCTTTTTACAGTTTATCAGGAGGTTCTCAGGGCTCCCTTAAAGTCCCTGAAACTGTTTCACGGATACCTTGTGATCAAAACTGTCTGTTTATACCAGGGTGTCTGGTATGTGTCCAGAGTTAAGTGTCCAGCTCTTAATTGCGGCTCGGTTCATGATCTCTTAGTTCATGAGATTTGAGCCCCGCATTGGGCTGTGCGCTGACAGAGATTGGGATTCTTTCTCTCCCTCTCTCTGTGCCCTTACCACACTCACTCACTTTCATTCTTTCTCTCTCAAATAAGTAAACATTTAAAAAAATTTCATACCACTAGTGAGGCACTATTTGCCTTGTTTATTCTATTCAAATTAGTACTAATGGTACAAAACCTTTAGTAGTTATAAGTGGACCTGTGCAGTTTAGCATCTTGGCACAAATCAAGATGGTGGCTCTATACTGTACTAACAGTCATTGCATTCTTTTTATTTATTTAAGAAATAAATGTATTTTAAAGATTTTAATTTTTAAGTAATCTCTACATCCAAAATGAGCCTGGAACTCCCCACTCTGAGATCAGGAGTTGCATGCTCCATCGGCTGAGCCAGCCAGACACCCCATATTCTTTGTAATTTATTGATTGAGGAGGAGACAGAGAGGGAATCCCAAGCAGGCTCTGTGCTGACAGAATGGGGCTCGAACCCAGGAACATTGAGATCATGACCTGAGCCAAAATCAAGAGTCATTCACTTAACTGACTGAGCCACCCAGGCAACCCATTGTTCTTGGCGTTTTTTAAAGAGATGTGCTGTTTATTATTTTTTTTAATCTTTATTTAAATTCAAGTTAATTTCTTCTGTGATTTTAAAAGTTACCAATTTCACTTAAAAACATCTTGATGACAAAAAAGATACATCTTGGTAAAAAAGTAAATATTAATACTATTGAATTTTGAACCTTGGGGTGCCTGAGTGGCTGGCTCATTGTTACACATCCGGTTCTTGATTTTGGCTCAGGTCTTGATTTTAGGGTTGTGAGATCAAGTCCCATGTAGGATTCTGTGCTGGGCTTGGAGCCTCCTTGAGATTCTCTGCCTCCCTCTTCCTCTCTCCCCCCTCCTCTCCCCCCTCCTCTCCCCCCTCCTCTCCCCCCTCCTCTCCCCCCTCCTCTCCTTCCTTCTCTCTCCCCCTCCCTCCTCCTGTCTCCCTCTCCCTTCTCCTCCTTCCCTTTAAGCCCCTCCCCCGCACCCCCCCCCCACTCTGTCTCTCTCTCTCAAAAAAAAAATTCTGACTCTTTAGTATACATTTTTAAAATCTTCTGTGTGATTAGGTGGGAAGTATGCATAAAACACTTCTGTGACAATTGTCTGGAAAAAAAGCACGTGCAGTTGTCAGAGTTGCAACATAAACTGCTTTTCTTCATGGAGCATTTCTACTTGAATGAATGACTGAGAGACGAACTGTCATAATTTAGATTTGACTGTATGGCAGACATACTTAAAAGTGATGAACTGAACTGTACTTCAAGACTTCTCTGATAAGATCAGTAGGTGGTTACCTAATTGTGATTTGTTTTTTGATAGTATATAATGAAATGTGGCAGAATTTACATTTGTATAAGTCTGTATTTTTTTTGTTACTAATGTATGATACTAGAAAATTATGGATGAATAAAAGATTTATGCATTGTGCAACAGATTTTAGTGTAACTGATGCAAAACGTTTATTGATACGGTTTCAGATTCTACATTGCAATTAACCTTTAAAACCCTACCAGTTCTTTAGTAATCAAAAAAGAATATCTACAACTATCTGAAAAAACAATGAAAATACTCTACTTTTTCATTTACCGATTTTATGAAGCCTGATTTGCTTCCTATCCCTCAACCAAAACAGCATATTGTAACAGATTGCAGAAGTAGCTGAGAAAATCCGGCTGTCTTCTGTTAAAGCCAATCATTAAGGAGACTTGCAGAATTGTAAAACAGTGCTACACTTCTCACTATCTTTGGAGGGGGGGGGAAGATATTATTTTTAATTTAATGTGTAGGTTACACATATACTTAGGTTTCATACTTAGGTTTCATACTTAGGTTAATGTGTAGTGAGTTTACAGTAATTAATATTTAAAATTTTTCTGAGTTGGGGGAGCCTGGCTGGCCCAGTCATTAGAACATGTGACTTTTGATCTCCAGGTCAAAACAGTTAGAGCCCCATATTGGGCATAGAAATTACTTCCAAAATTTTTTAGTTCAATCCTCTAATATAAGAAATACTGATAGTTAGAGACACCTGGCTGGCTCAATCAGTAGAGCATGCAACTCTTGATCCAGGGTTGTAAGTTTGAGCACATGTTGGGTACAGAGATTGCTTAAGCAAAAAATCTTTAACAAAAAAAAAAAAAAGAAAGAAAGAAACACTGATAGTTAAATCCAGTAGCATGCTGGAAGCAGTTTGTACCAACTGATTCATGACAACAGAATGTTAAAAACTGGGGGAATTGTTGGAAGCTAGTTACTAAAGAGCCAATATTTTTAAATGAAGTTATTTTTCATTTTTGGTGGAAATATATAAAATGGTATGCTATCACATGTATCTCTCCCCATCTTAATATTCCGTTGACTTCCCATTGGAAACATGGCTATGGTTGGGAATACGAGTATAAAGGGGTCCTGAGACTCCATAAGGTAGGGGAAAATCTTGAAAATAGGTTTTCTAGGGGCACCTGGGTGGCTCAGTCGGTTAAGCATCCGACTTCAGCTTAGGTCATGATCTCACGGTTTGCGTTGGGCTCTGTGCTGACAGCTCAGAGCCTGGAGCCTCCTTGGGATTCTGTGTCTCCCTCTCTCTCTGCCCCTCCCCCATTCATGCTCTGTTTCTCTCTGTCTCAAAAATAAATAAACATAAAATTTTTTTTTAAACTGTTCTGTATTTGTGTAGCCTGAAATTTTTACATTATACTTTTTTTAATTAAACTGTAAACTTTCAAAATACATTATTAGATATAAGGCTGCCTTCACCATTTAACTGTACATTTCATAATACCTCGATTCAGAATATGAAATAGATAACACATTTGATTTTGCTTTTATCTTTGACCTACCTAATCCCAAATGTCCAAATGGCAAAAAAAAAAAAAAAAAAAAAGTGTAAAAGAGAGGTTATGTACTAAATACGTAAAGGTAAAATACAAGATAGAATAAATAGAAGAAAGGATTTTTGTTTTGCTTTTTAAAACTGCATTGATGAATTAAGGGAAGAACCTTGTAGAAACATCTGGAATGGTTTAAACTTCTATTGACTTCATTAGGAATAAGGCTCAATTTACAGAGTATTACAAATACTCAAGGGTTGTAGTTGGAATGCCTCTTCAACCTTTGGGAAGATTTCCTCAAAATAAAAAACTGGATAGTATATAAACAGAAGAGTCTAGAAAGACAAAACCACTAATAATGGTTATTTCTGCATAATAAATTTGGAATTGGGATTGAGAGTTCTTAGTACACTGTGAATAGACTGACTTTGTTAGAAGGGCATAAATTTTTTAAAAGCCTATGCTTGTACTTACCATAAAATACTGCTTTACAAGGTGTACCACTTTGGTCTGTAACCTAAAATAGGCAGTTACACTAACACTAGTGATTCTTGGTATATTTAAGTGAACAGATTCGTATGGGGACAGAAGAGACCTTTCAGATTAGTGTCCATGCCTCCAGTCTAAGTCATTTGTTGTGTGGTAGTTACCCCCTCTCACAATCCTTTGGCATACACCCCTCTAAGCTATAATAAACTAGCTGTAGTTCCCCAAATGTACATTTTAAACTTTGGTAGCTAGGGCCAAATTGCCTTCCAAAAGTATGGCAGTTAACATTCCCACTGATAGCACTTGAAAGTGTGTGTTCCCAAGTGCTTGCCAATGTTGTGTGGTAACCAGTCTAACGTAAATCAAAGTGTTTTTAGTGTGTTTTATGTACTAAGCCAAAATTGACATTAATTTTTGTGTGGTTGTGCAAAAACACCAGTATTGGGTTGGGGATTCGTTGATGAAGAGATTAAAAATTTTGCTTGTCTTTACTATAATTATTTTGGTTTGTTTTCTATCTAGGTACTTTTAAACTAGTAATAGAATTTTCTGAAGAGTATCCAAATAAACCACCAACTGTTAGGTTTTTATCCAAAATGTTTCATCCAAATGGTAAGTAACATTTTATTACACTTCACAAATGATGAGGGGAGGGGGGAAAGAGTGGCAGTGGCTTCCTTCCTGTTATGCCTTCCCTTCTACTTCTCACTTCTAGATGTTGCTTCCATGTCAGTATTAGCTATGGTTTTGTATCCTGGAATCTTTAGAAGGTTCCAAATTTCAAGTAAAGTTGTTTTGTTTTAATACTTCTGATTTTAAAATAATATCCTTTTTATTCTTTTTTAAGAGAGGTGCTTTTTTTTTTTAAGTTTATTTATTTATATTTAGAAAGAGCATGAGGAGTGGGGCAGGAGAGAAGGAATCCCAAGCAGGCTCTGCATTGTCAGCACAGAGTCCAGTTTCAAACTGTGAAATCATGACCTGAGCTGAAACCAAGAGTTGGACTCTTTAATTGACTGAGCCACCCAGGTGCCCCTAAAAAATACCTATTTATTTGTAGAAATGTGAAAGATACCAAAAATAATTTGTTGCTTAAAATTTAGCTTTTAAATAATGCAAGTGCTTGTTCAAAACTGAGATTGTTCTATATAATTTCTTTATAGATACTGTGATATAATTTTTTATATAGATATATAGGTACTGTGAGTACCTTAACTATTCTTTTACATCCTTTTTTTTTTATTTTATTTTTTTATTATTTTTTTAATTTACATCCAGATTAGTATATAGTGCAACAATGATTTCAGGAGTGGATTCCTTTAATTCCCCTTACCCATTTAGCCCATCCCCCCTGCCACAACCCCTCCATTAACCCTCGGTTTGTTCTCCATATTTATGAGTCTCTTCTGTTTTGTCCTCCTCCCTGTTTTTATATTATTTTTGTTTCCCTTCCCTTATGTTCATCTGTTTTCTTTTATATCCTTCTTAATGGCTGTAGAATGTTTTATGAGTCATAATTTATTTAATGTGTCCAGTTGGTGATTTTCAGTTTATAATTTATTTATTTTTAAAGTTTATTTATTTAGAGAGAAAGTGAGGGAGGGGCAGAGAAAGAGGGAGTGAGAGAATCCCAAGCAGGTTCTGCGCTGTGAGCCCAGAGCCCAGTGCAGGGCTTGAATTCAAGAACTGTGAGATAATGAACCGAGCGAGATTAAGAGTCAGATGTTTAACCAACTGAGCCACCCAGGCACCCTAGTTGGTGATTGCAGAACCTGACTTGGGGCTCAAACTCCTGACCATGAGATTGTGACCTGAGCCAGAATCCAGAGTAGGATGCTCAAGGGACTCAGCCACCCAGGTGCCCCTTAAATAGCACTTTGAACATTCTTGAAAACCTTCCCAAATACCCATACTATTGTTATAGAATATAAGCTTTTACAAGTGGGATTATTGGGTCAAACATTCATATGTTTTCAAGACTTTTTTAAATACAGTTTTCCATTTTTTCTCTATTCCTATTTTCACTTGTAGAAATTACTGTTTTCCATAAATGATTGCTGAGTGACTCTTTATAATTAAATTTGCTCTTCTGTGATCTCTTATTTATTTCAAATATATGTATATTCCTGGATTATAAATACAGTATGAAAGATTTAAGTTTTCTTTTTTATAACCTTTGTTCATTTAAATATGGTCTTCTCCATCAGTTCACTTAATTCCAGAAGGAGTCACTTAACATTTATTTCACTTTTATCTTAGACTTGTTATCGAATCAAATTCACAATGTGGTAAGAAGGCTCTGTAAATCAAAGTGGGAAACACTGTATAATGTGCAGGGGGTGGTGGTGGTCTATGTGTGTAAGGTGTGTAGTATTTTCAACCTTAGGGAAACATGTATTAGATTATTTCTCATTCCTTTGTATTAATAACATGGTTTCCCTTTTTTCTTTTATCAGAATTTTTTTTTTCAGTTTATTTATTTTGATAGAGCAGGAAAGGGGCAGAGAGGGAAGGAGAGAGAGAGAGAGAGAGAGAGAGAGAGAGACAGAGACAGAGGACAGAGACAGAGACAGACCCAAGCACGCTCCACAGCAGCAGCGTGGAGCCCGGGGTGCTCAAACTCCCCAACCATGACCTGAGCCAAAGTCAGATGCTTAACTGAACCACCCAGGCACCTTAGTATTTTATTAACTTTCTGGTCTACTTTTTAAACATCTTTATTTGAAGTATCATTCATGTATCATGCTATTCATTCATTTAAATTGTACAGTTCATTGGATTTTAGTATATTCACTGAGTTATGCAGCCATCACCATAATCACGTTTAGAACATTTTATCTCTCCCCAAAAAAATCCCATGACAACGAGCAGTCCTTCTCCTTTGTCCCAGCACCCCAGCCCTAGGCAGTCATATTTTCTGTCTCTATGTATTTGCCCTGTTCTGGACATTTCATATAAATGAAATCCTATAATTCACGTGGGCTTTTTGTAGCTTTCAGCTAGCATAGTTTTCAGGGTTCATTGATGTTTTAACCGTACTTCATTTCCTTTTATTGCTTCAAGTGAGATTTCATTTTATGAATATACTGTATTTTGTTTATCCATTTATCATTTGATGAATGTTTGTGGCTTCTAGTTTACTTTTGGATTACTTTAAATAGTTACTCCTTTGAAACTTAATCTATACTTAAGTGTTTTGTTGTGTAGACTTGCCAAGTTTGATGTTCCTGTAGGATAGATAGTAAGCCACTGTAAGCTGCTTTAAAGCAGAGAGTTAAATCTGATCTAAAGCTAAAAAGTAGACATAGCTAGCACATGGATGGTCATTGACGCCATGAGAGTGGATAACATCGCCCAGAGGGTGTATACAGGGCAAGAAGGAAGAGGATGGAGATTAGAACCCTGAGAAATGACAGCATTTATGTATAATTTGCCCCTCTCCCCAAAAAAGCCTCACTATTCTTATCTTTATGTGGAGTGATCTGGCTGGTTCCATGAAGTTTTCCAAAGTTTGGCAGTATGTATAACATTTAAACGGATTTACCCTTCATCAAGACAGCAGTTCCACTTGTGGAAGTTTATCATGTAGACATGTAGTCTCACAAGTGTTCACTGGGGTGCCTGGGTGGCTCCGTTGGTTAAGCATCCTACTCTTGATTTTGACTCAGGTCCTCATCTCACACTTCATGAGTTAGAGCCCCGCGTTGGGCTCTGCACTGATGGCATGGAGCCTGCTTAGGAGTCTCAACATTAAAAAAAAAAAAAGAAAATTATGTTCATTAATTCACATACAGTTTAAGAGGGGAAAAAAACCTCCCAAATGTTAAAGACTTAAAACGTTTTAATCACTTGGTTTTCATTTTTTATGAAAGGAATGCATACTCGTTTTAAAAATAAATCATAAAATACAAGAAAAGGTAAAAGACAACAAGACCCTTTATAATTCTGTGATTTACAGATAGCCTGTACTTACATTTTGACATTTAGTCTTACAAATGTTTTTGTGACTACACATATTGCAAATGAAAAAATTTAAATATTTTGTAAATTCTTTACAAAATTTATTGTAAATTTTTACCACATTTGGAATCTTATTGGGGCATCTGGGTGACCTCGTCGATTAAGCTTCGACTATTGATACCAGCTCAGGTCATGATCTCACAGACATGAGATTGAGCCCTGTGTCAGGCTCCATGCTGAGTGTGGAGCCTGCTTGGGATTCTGTCTCTTTCAAAATAAGTAAATATTTTAAGAAATAATAAATAAAAATAGAAACTTATTAACATACCATGTATGTCTTTGTATATCATTACCTTAGGGTGGATATATAAGTTTTTTTTTTTTTTAAGAGCTTTATTTAAGGAATTTAGAAATAGGGAATTTAAACAGATTCAACTCTGAAATTCTTCTGATGAGTGCAAAATAGGAGAACACTGATTTTTCTGTGAGACAGGGTTTAGTAATTAATGTTCACAACTTCTGATGGGGCCAGGCATTCTATTTGTAGTAAAGATTTCTCTTTAACTGTTAAGTATGATAAAGTTAATATGTAACCAGTTTTAGTGTTGTCTTTGCAGTGTATGCTGATGGCAGCATATGTTTAGATATCCTTCAGAATCGATGGAGTCCAACATATGACGTATCTTCTATCTTAACATCAATTCAGGTAAGTGTGTGTTAGGATGCATCATGATTTTTCAAGATTGTGCGGGATATAGTCAGCTTCTTTTGGAGCACTCTAAAGACCCAAGTGAGCAAACTAAGCTTCCCAGCACCCAGGTAACCAATGGCACAGCTTGGATAAAAACCCATGATTTTTAGACAGTTGGTCTGCTTTTTTTGTTAGTGACCACACTGGACCAAATCCATGGTCATTTTCCTGATCCTTGTGTAAATAAAGTGTTCTCACAGGTCAAGCATGAGTTGTGCCCAAGAAGCATAGCCAGAGGATGTGGAGAAGGAAGAAAACTCTTCTTGGAGATAGAGAAAGAGGATTGCTTATAAAAACCATAGAGACTTCAAGAAACTGCCAAGTGCAGAGAAGCAGTCATGAGTATGAATAGGTTATCCCATCCGAGAAATTGTTTAAAAAAAAAAAAGAAGAAGATAGTGTTAACCATCTGTCAAAACACTCTGGTGGGTTCAGAGTTGACCTTGAATGAAAGTTTTGGAGAGAGGTGGACTGAGGGTTATTTTAGTTTATGTGGATTTCATAGGATCACAATTAAATTTTTGCTTGAGACATTTTTAAAGCTTTTTCTATCACATTTCTTTTTAATTCAGATCATTTTATAAACATTGTTTTCAGCTATTTCTATTTCTTGGCTAATGGTTTCAGTATGTTGAAGAATATTCTTTTCCAATTTCCTTGAAATTAGAGGTCTTAAGACAATTGAGAACTATGAGTTTTGGAAGTTTAAGTTTTCTAGCATCAGGAAAGTTATTACAGTGATCAGGCCATTTCTGAAACTATTTAAGACCTAAAAATACAGAAGATCTATCTGCCATTTCATTAGTGAATAATTTGTTGTTTTGTACAACTCCTGTGCTTCATATCTAACCCACGTTAATGTAAAGAATAACTTTGCAAATCTTTTTTTTTCTTTTCTGTCTTTCCATCTAGTCTCTGCTGGATGAACCGAATCCAAACAGTCCAGCCAATAGCCAGGCAGCACAGCTTTATCAGGAAAACAAACGAGAATATGAGAAAAGAGTTTCGGCCATTGTTGAACAAAGCTGGAATGATTCATAATAGACAACTGGTCTGTTAATTTTTTTCATCATTGTTGTGTATAATTTACCTCTCAGTAGAAAGGCTAACACATTTTAAGTGCCACAGGTTTTAAGGATTCTGCAGAAAAAAAAAAGTCCTTCAGTTTAGAACCTACAAAAGCTTGTGTATCTTGATTAATGTACTTTTTATTGCATGGTGTGAACTAAGTTATTGCTTACATAAATTTGTAATATATCCTGTTTGTATTTTTTTCCAAGTGTATAATGTTGGTGTGGAGTTTTCATGACAGAATAATACACATTTTGTAAATCTGTACTTTTTTCAAATATTGAATGCCTTATTTTTGAATTCTTTAGATTTTTAAATTGGAGAAAAGCACTTAAAGTTTTTTATATATGAATATTACATGTAAAGCTGTTAAAATACATAACTTCAGTGCAAGAGACTTTGTCACTTATTTCCTTATCTGTGTAGGAGGGGTTAATAAGTCTCTAGCTCTCCCATCAATTGATAGTTTCATTTCCAATTTCAAAAGAACAGATTGATATTTTATCAAGAAATTCTTCAAATTTGATTCTAAACACCAATTATAATTTCACACTTTATTTTGAATGAATGAAACTATATCAGTTTCACTTGAGCAATCATAGACATAACTGGTTTGATTCTGTCCCACTCTGTATTTAGGCCACTTGTTACTGTTTCTTCCTGCACTATTTACTGTTAAACTGTACCTTTTACAATTTCACAGTTTGTACCTCTACGTGAGGAATTGGCACCTCTACCTGGAGTACAGAGCTAATGCAATTTATTTTGCTGCTTGATAGCACTTTAAAAGTTTTTTGATAAAGTAAAACTGTAAACACTTATCAAAACCCATGCCCCACTATTAACACTGAATAAGATTTGATTGCATTGGTTTAGCAAGGCAGATATTTGGAAGGAATCTTGGTGTAACTTAAAATATTTGAAAACTGCCTTTTAATGCAATTGCGTATCTGTTTATTCTGGAAAATTGTTTTAATACCAGGGCCTGCTGAGTTGCATTCTCTTGTGGAGATTTTTTTTTTTTTTTTTTTATCTCCTAAGTTGTATAAAAGTTGTACTGCATCTTAGTTTACTGGATAAATTTAAAACACAGTATTGTAGAAAGCTAATACAAAGCTATCCTATGCCTTCAAATAGCACAGAAAATGGAAAATATACAAGTAAATTCTGTTGAACCACCTGTGTAGTCTTTCTAGTTCAGTTAAAACAGCTATTGAGTAACCCCAGTAGTTTCTTGTCCTATTCTTACCAGCTTAGTAAGCTAGTTAGTAGCTGCTTCTCTGTTGGAAGACTGTAGGATAGCAATATGTACAGCTTCTATTTATTAAGCAAAGTTTAACACTGGAAGGATGTTTCCCTGTAAAAGTTATTACTTGGCAAATTTTGGAGTAAGTATGATCTTAGGAAGCTTTTCATACAAATGAGAGTCCACTCACTGGAATTAATGGCCAAAAAAAAAAAAAAAAAAGTTTAAAGGTACTTTTTGGTCACATCAAATGTGTGATGCTTTCATATTCAGCTCTCAGACAAATTATAGTTCCCGTAGACATTACTCCAGTGACTGACTGACTCTTATTTTAAATACACAGTAGGTATGAGAGTCAGCCCTCTTATTTCATTAAATGCTATTTGGTTACTGCTTCAAAATCTATTTTTACCTTAATCTGTTTTCCTCTTCCCATCTAAAATTGAAACATTTCAGGTATTGATAATTATAAGCGGGTTACATCTCACTTTGCAGGGAGTCTGTGAGCTCCAAGTCCTAAATTCAGCACAACCTAAAACTCCTACCATGAAACTCAACATTCCCAGTAGAGAAAATTCTTAGTCCTCTCCCAATTACTCCTCAGGTATTTTCTTCAGCCTTGGAACAGAGTCCTATTTCTTTGGTTGAGTACTAGATGAAAACCCTCTATTTATAAAGTTAGATCATACAAAAAAATGTGTAAACTAGGTAAATTTTATAAATGTATGGCAAGAGGCTAGAACTAAGTTACTTATTTTGGTATGAAGTTGGATTCATGCTGAAGTTTAAATCCATTTATGATGCATTTTCCTCTGTAAAAGTACTTTTTTTTCCCCCATATTTATTTATTTTGGGGGAGAGCACAGCGGGAGAGGGGCAGATAGAGGGGGACAGAGGATCGGAAGCGGGCTCTGTGCTGACAGTGGTGAACCCCATGTGGGGCTTGAACTCCCAAAATGTGAGATCATGACCCGAGCTGAAGTCAGATGCTCAACCGACTGAGTCACCCAGGTGCCAGCACCCTGTAACATGGAATGCTCTACATGCATGGCATTATTCAAAACACTTGAACATATGATCACTTTCAAACTCACAGTAATCCTGTGAGGGTAGCTAACCATTATGTTACAGATGAAGAATTAGGTACACAGAGATAAAGTGACTTGGTCTAGGTCAACCAACTAGCAAGTGATAGAGCTGGGATTTGTACCTGGCCAATCTGGTCTTTTACCCAAGAACTGTACTGCCCCTTAGGAAATATTAAGGAATTAAGTTCACAGTTTTAGAAAATCTATAATACTTTAGTTGATTTAGAATTATGTACAGATTTATATCTATCCAGTGAAGAGGTTTTCTTGACCATTATTTTCTACCTCCCCCTTTTTTTTTTCTTTGGTAAACAAGTAAAGTCTGGATATAGGAACACTTTCTGCTCTCTGATATAAAAGACTATGACTTAACAATAGAGCACATTTTAACCCCTTCATGGAACTATTCTTGAGTCAGTACTCTCCCCTCCCCAACCCCAACCACCCAATAAAAAAGTTCCATGAATAACTTCTGAAACTGATGTAAAAATTCTGACTCCTGTAGGTAGAAGGTACTGGAGAAGAAATCTATTAAAGGTGCCTTAGTTAACAGTATTTTGTGCTGAGTAAACAAAGTCTACTTAATTTATTCATTTAGTACTCTTAAGAAAGAACCCCCTGGGGTTTATATAGCAGTTTAGAGTTTTGTTTAAGGTATTTTGATCTCTCAATTCCAGATTTTAAAAGATAGCAATCAACTTTTTAGGTCTTGGTGGTATTTATTACAATTCCTTTCTATTGCATTTAGCAATGCAAAGTCCCAAAGGAATCTCAGTTATGTGAGGATTATTATGTAAATTAAAAAGTCAGTGGTTGCACAGCTATTAAAGGTAAATGAAATTGTCCATAGGGCAAGGGCCTTGTGCCAAGACAGTAGCCCTGTTACTTCAGTTCCCATCTAGTTAGGAAAAAACTGAGCTGTTGTCAGCTAAGAGTAAAGATTAGTTACCTTTAATTATTCAAGTATATGACATATTAGAGGAAAGAGATTAGAAACAAAGTTTTACTGTTGAATTTACTTTTTTCTCTGTCCTCTGAAAAAGAAGATACAAGTGCGTGTGCCATTCCTCTTTGAGTCATTTCTCCACCTCCCCTATCCATCAACTGCATTGGTTTAAAACAGTTTTGTTAATAGTGTCTTGAGGTTTGTACATTTCCTGTCATAGCATGGGCTAGGGCTTTTTTTAGTTGGCCAAAAAGACAAATGAGCTGTGCCTTTTGCAAACCTTTTTGAGTATATGACTCATGTCAGGCTCAACATTAGTGCTCCTTGCTGGTTGAAATCAAGAATCCTGGAAGGAAGGGCTTCAAGCTTCCTCTTTGGCATATAGAGAATTCAGACTTGGGTAAAAAGCCCGAATGGAATGACTTTCAGGAACTGCCAGTGATTTGAGTGCTAAAGATTGGCCACATAATGCTTTTGTTTATCGGTGACATGTCAGTGATACTTTTGAAAAGACTCCAGCGTGTGTACTGTGCTGAGAAAAAGCAAATAACCTTTTAGTTAGTTAGGTCTTTATATGGTGATGGTGTTGGTTACAAGTATGATGCCTTCTGCAGGCTTTTGGGGGGAGGTTAGCTATCTAAACTCTTACCTGAAAGACTGGGATCCTTAAAGTGCCACAGGGTTGAGTACTTGTCTAGAGGGAACCAGAGCCTATCTCTGAAAGGATCTCCTCAGGCTCCATCAGCCTGTACCATTTAGTTGTCATTCTTCCTGGAATGCAGGACAGATTCTGTGGTGTCTTGAAGGCTGCCAAAACGCAAACATAAGAGCACTTAAGGCAGACCTCTTAATGCTGCTTCCTGTCTGAAGCCCAAAGTATAAGTTGCCCTTTCCTTTCCCCCTTTACAAACAAGGCTTTTTGCCAAGAATAGCACAGCCCACCTAATGAATTAGACTAGCTTCCCTCCTGAGTTGGAGAATGTCAAATGCAGAGAGACTTGCAGCTCTTTGGCCTCTGTACAAAGTCATTTTACAAAACTGAGTTAGGAAATTTTTATGTTACTGTGGTGGTGTGAGTACAGAGACCAATAAGAACTGGAAACTTGTCCTGATAACATCCTGGGCAGAGAATAGGAAAAGAATCCACAGAGTCCAGCCCATGTCATCAACTTCAGCAAAAGCTTGGAATATCACCTCCAAAGGAAAGCTGGATTAGTGACCCTGCTGGGTTTTAGTGGGCTTTGGTTAGAGAACTGTACCTGTACAACACATAAGGCTTTGGTTTCAGGTGGAGACTCCCTGGAACAACAGCTGGAAGGTTGCCTTTAGAATGAAGACTGTCAATCCCAGGGATGGGTACAAGGGATCTTTTGCAAGCCAGAAAGATCAGTGAGAGCAATACTGGGGCCTGATGACGGTGAGGTTGATGGCCCATTTTTTCAGGGAGAAAGTTTCTCTGGCTTTTGTTAGCCCTTACACACCAGTTAGTTGATGGACTGCCGATTCTTTTGCACAGAGCAGCTTGAGAACACAGTCACCATGGCACCCTCTCAAGACCAACTATGAGGGATCAGGCTATAAAAGCAACAGTACAAGTACAGTTCCAAAGACTGGAATGTAAATCAAATACTAGGAACTCCTTTCCAGACAGCCTCTGGCAGTACATGCACAAGCCTGGGCAGGAGGCCAATAGAACAGCAGAGGACCTCCAGGTTCCAAGCTCCAGATCCTCTGAAGACACTGATTAGCAGGTTTCTGGGTTTTGTTACAAAAGTAGAACACAATCATAAAAAATAATTTGGTAAACACAAAGGTAGAAGGAAGCACGAGTCACTGTGAAGTTGAAAACAGCTGGCTCAAGGGGAAGTGGGGCTGTAGGTGGTGGTCCAAGCCCAACTGTTTGTCATGTGGAGCCTGTAACTCACACCAAGTTTTAAGGAATCTCCTACAGCTTACAGGTGAGACTCAGGCAAGCCTACCATGCAGCCAGTGCTAGAGCAAAGGCCACATTCATGGCAAAAGGAGCACACCCATAGCCTTTGCCGGACATTAAATTAGGGCTGCATGGTTCAGTGCCTGCTGCCATTGAGTTTGTCAGCATTGCTACTGAGTACCTACTGTGTGCTAAGTCACATCTTTGGTCGTACTCTATAACTTCAACTGATGTGTTCTGCCGTTCTGCAGCCCTGGGGATGGAGTCTGACCTTGTGGGGGTCATTGTGAGTGCTAATTTTTCTTTTGTGTAAATACAAGTTAGTTGAAACATTTCATATTTTCCCAGTTTGTCCTCAAAGCAAGAGTAGGGTAGGAATGAAACAGGGAGAACTCACTAAATGCCAGGTACTTAAAGACAAATTTTTCCACTGAATCCTCCAATCAAGATCAAAGCAAGAATCATCCCCCACTTTGAAGACCCCTACACTGAGGAGTGAAATAAATCAGGAGGAACGAATTCCCTACTGCTTCACAAGTTCAATTAAATTCTTTTTTTTTAATGTTTATTTTGAGGGAGAGGGAGAGACAAAATCCCAAGCAGGCCCAGTGCTGTGCTGTGGGCAGGGAGCCCACGCAGGACTCCATCCCACAAACCATGAGCTCATGACCTGAGCCGAAATCAAGAGCTAGATGCTCAATTGACTGAGCCACCTAGACAGGCACCCCTCAATTAAATATTCTTAATATGAGAAAATGTCAAAGGGAAAGGAAAATGCAGCCCAACAGTGAGATTGTGGTGCTAGCATTCACAGCAAAGCAAGGGCTTTAGTCAGTAGGCTCAAACAGTCCAGGGTCGACCTTATTGTTAACTGCCCTTTCACCAAACCAGGGGAAGACCAAGACCTGCCTCCACATGCCCTCACAGCATTTCTCTCAGGCAAATAGGCCAGAGGGCCATAATCAAGGATATTTTGGGGTCATTTGCCTACTTTTCCTAGGCTGAGAAAGAAGGATGGGACTTGGGCTGGGACTACTTGGGTAATTTCTAAAGAGCCACCCTTGACTGACAGTGCTGTCAAGGAAAAAAGCTCTGGTTCACATGCCCATGTTTAGGATAGATTAAGAATTCTAGCTTCCATCTAATGGGATTTTAACAGTCTCAATTTTTACTTTCTTTTTGATTCCCAAGGGAATCTGTTCAGGTAATACATTCTTGTTCCCTCCACCTCCTCAGCTAGTCCTCTTGTCTGTGGGCAAGGCTTCAGGCTCACCTCCCTCTGTGATGAGCACATGTGCAAAGGACTCTGCCCCTACTGCTGACATTGTGAGAAAAACTAAACCAAAACGAGAAAGGCAGCCAACACACTGTCACCACTAGGCCTGGGAGTCCCAACTTGCAAGGAGCAGAGTAAACTTGGGGAAAGAAACAACCTCCTCTGGTTTGTTTTCCACTTAAATAAATAAATGGATAAACAGGCTCTTTCGCTTCGTTGCCATCTATTTTAATGACAAGCAAGGCAGGAGAGATTCTTTATTTTCCCCAAACAATGTATGTGTGTGTATCTATATATCTCCATGAGGGCAGAGATTTTTTTAGTGTGCATTCAGTATTCATTGAAAGAAGCAATTTCCATATGACCACAAACCTATTTAAGTTCTAAAACTCTTGCCTCTAAGATTTGTTTAGTCTTAACTCCTACAGAAACAAAAGGTGTCCCTGAACTAGTCAACAATGAGAGTCGTGACTAGATGACAGGATACCTAGCTGACAGTCTCTTTCCAGACAAAAGGGTACCTCACAGAGACTTTACAGCTGGACAGCAAGGAAACACTTAGGTTATCTGACATTTAGAATAATATAAATCTCATTTCAGATGCAACAATGTATTTTCAGTGCTGTTTACTACAAATAGCAAAGGATCAGAGGATGGGCAGTGATAATGATTCCTCCCAGTGCCCATGGAATAGGTAAGCCACAGGTCCACATGGATCTTGGAAAATCCTTGCCTCTGCCAAAGCAGAGAATTTCATCAGCTGGGCTATAGGCTCTAAGGAATATTGGAAAAAGGAATTTTCTGGGTAACATAAAAGGGTGTCATGGTTAAGTGAGCACCCTACACAGTACTGTTATTACTTGCTTCTCACAAGGTCTTGAGACTTAAGTCTTTGACAGAAAAGATACTCTCTAGTTATGATAAGGACAGTTTACCATGTCCTTCCTCTTAATCGCATTTGATCCTTACCCCATGTTAGACAGGAATGCACATACCAAGGCAAGTATCTTACAGCAAACTCCTGTTTCAACACTAAGAGTGGGCTGTTTTACCTACACTACAAGGACTGCTCCAGTGCAAAAATTTAGATTTCTGTGCTACTTTCTATTCCAGAAAAAGATAAAGGATGAAATTCTAAAATACTGGTTCATTTTTTAGATGAGAAGAAAAACAGAAAGCTTAAGCTGAGGAAATAATGAGATAAACCATTAGAAAATGGTTATCAGAAAATTTACTTTTGGTTAACTAGAGAAGTCTTCAAAAATAAACTGAAGAAGAATGTTGGGGGGTGCAGCGGGCGCAGGCATGGAATCTGTGCACAGATTAAGCTTGGTTTATGCAATGGATACATTCCTGACAGGATATTGCTATTTTACTGGGGCATTATATCTTACAGTGGAAATGGGATCCATGATGAGAAACTTGTGAAAGATGCATTAAAGTGAACAGCCCCACTCTGGTATTTCCCACTTTATAATTTGGTTTTTAAACCTCACAAATTTGTACAGGTAAGCAGAAAAGAAAGAGGCTAGGCCATATTTGAGGAAGGGGCTGAGGCTCACTGAGCAGTGGCTTAGCCCTGCAACATCTTCATCTCTGCCACATCCGTCTGGTAGGGATTTCTATGATCTCCATTTCCCAGGTAAGGCCAGGGAGAGACATGGCTGATCCAAAGTTCTATCGGAGGTCTTGAGCTCACTTGGTCTACCCTAGTGATCACTACAGATTAGAGCCACAGGATGCACAGAGATGAGTTCCATCCAAGATGTGATGGTTAGCCTTGAGCAGTGAGAGCCTTCCCACTTCTCTGTTGCCAGAGAAATGCTCCCACAGCCAGCTCTCTTCAGCATTTCTGGGTTTTTAATTTCCTGAATTTACTAGTAGGTTAAGCTAAGACAGGGTTCACTGTCTTTTTCACCATTACCCTCAATACCAAGCTCAGTGATGAGTGAATCCTGCTCTGACTATTATATTGCTGACCCCAAATGAAGTCCCTCTCTCAGGATTTATGCCTGGATATTGCTTCTTGGCATTTTGGCTAAGATCAAGGGTCGGATTTATGCCTGGAGGTAAGTACTTAATTGTGGGTATTAAATAAGAAAGAGAGGGCACCTGTCTGGCTCAGTTGGTAGAGCATGCAAACTTTCATCTTGGGGTTCTAAGTTCAAGCCCCATGTTGGGTGGAGAGGTTACTTAAAAATAAGTCATAAATAAAATTATAAATAAAATGGAAGAGGGAGGGGATAAAGAGCAGATATATTAAATAAAAGAGGGAAATTAATATGAGAACTTCAGAGCAAAACAACATTGCACTAAAGTATTTCTTCAGGGGATATGTGCAAGGCAATCCACAAATATACAAGACCAAAACCCTCAGGGTCCCTCCAGAAAAAGAGAATGTGGGTTTTATTCAGCAGCCTAGGAGACCTTCTAGAGAATCTATAAATCAACTGGCTGCCTGGACCAAGCTGTGGCATCTGGTATCAGTTTTAAAGGCCAGATGCCCTTTCAGAAGTTGCCTCTTCCCATGAGTTGGCAGGTACTTGAGGCCTACGATTTGATTCTCACTCATCTCTTAAAAAAAGATAAGTGTGTGTAGCAATGGCCATAAAGATGGCATAAACTTCAGAAAGAAATAAGGAAATAAAGGCTGGTCTGCCTCAGTGGGGGCGGGGGGGTGGGGTGGGAGGGAACACCATAAAACAGAATCAGACTTGAAGATACATTGTTGAAAAATCCAAATTGTAAAATTCATTACCTACAATTATTACATCAACATAAAAAAAATAGGGATTTTTTAACAAAAAGTTTGACATTCAAAAAGTAAGAATAAAAAAGGCATGATTTATAAATCCACAAATATCCATGCACACTTTTAGAATGATAGCTACTGGAAGAATGAGACCTTTTAAAACTCCAATCTAGACAAGACTATCTGTCATTCCAACTGCCTCCTGATTTCCTACAGGTTGAAATACCAGGAATCTTAAGAGAGCTGCCGTGGTCAATGTCACATTTATCCCAGCCTCCTTCCTAAGCTGATGTTGAAAATGTGATGAATCTTCTGCCTTAGCTTTGATGCTGGGGGAAAAAAAAAAGAACAGGTTATTGAACTATGTAGTCCAGCCAATCAAATCCATAAATTAAAATACAGCAGTGATACACTATGTACTACCTACGTGGAAAGTACACTCAGAAATTATTTTACTACATATAGAAAACTCAACAAAACAATGAACATAACCATCCATTTGGAACCTAGAGCCTAATTTTTTCTCTTGTCACTCGTGATCTATAAATGTCACAATGAAAAGTGATGAGAAATACTTGAAATATAACTTTTTTCATGGCATGCTCTGCAGTGAAGGGTTCTAAAAGCAGAATCACACAAACACTGTTCTAAATTAAAATCAGTTGAATCCAGGTAGTAATTCACAAGATTTCACATTGACTCAGGATAGTTAGGAGATGTGAAGGTTATTTATGTATTTCTGGATTTCGCACTATTAAAAACTGTAAATGCATGTCTTCAAATAGTGGCAAAATGAAGCAAATATATTCTTTCTGGGTGCTCTCTAGCACCTTTGATAAATTTAAACTTGGCTTTAGACAACTTTTAAGCTGGGTGTGAAGAAATCATTTTGGCTGTCACCTTGTATTCGGATTTCCTTAACATTCAGCAATGTGAGTGAATCAATCTGAGAGTCTTTTCAGTAATCAGAGTTTTCAAGGTATGACCTATTTCCTAGCTAAGACTGTCACTTCAGTCTTTCTGAGCAATGAAAAAGCAAAATTCCTTGGGAAAAGCAAAATATAAGAAGTCTTCCTCCTGTTAGAAGAATACAACATCACTTAAAGAAACCATCTTTAGTCTGAAGGAAAAGAAAACCCCCTAAGATATCTTTCAGATTTCCAAAAGGACAGACCAAGACGATAGCAGCACAAGCTTGCCACAGCTTTGGCTGCTGCAAATACGGTCTTTGACATAAGGTGTTAGCACATGATTCTCTCATCCTGGTCACCAACCAGGCGACACACTGACCTGTGGGGTCAGATAAAGCTTTTCTTGCTTTTTCTATTTCTGGTGGATAAAGGGGGAAATGTAACTCCACTAATCTGACAAGCTGCATTTGTTTTACATTATTATTTTTTAAAGATTTTTTTTTTTAATGTTTATTTTTGAGAGAGGGAGAGGTGCAAATGAGAGTGCAGGAGGGGCAGAGAGAGCAAGACAGAGAATCCCAAGCGGGCTCTGCACTGTCCACACAGAGCCCGACATGGGACTCAAACTCACGAGCTAGGAGATCAAGACCTGAGCTGAAATCAAGAGTTAGACACTTCACCAACTGAGCCACTCAGGTGCCCCTGCATTTGTTTTAACGCTCACAATTAACTGCTGCCTTAAAATCACATCTCCTTTCACCAAGGGAGTGGCTGTTCCATTACCTTAGAGCTTGCCAAGACTAGACACAATGCACAGAAAGAACTTCTTGAAATGCAAGCACTCTTGTTTTCCTACTTTCTCTTTCACATTTCATATACAGTCACTTTCTATACTGCCATGTTCCTTCTTGGATAAAAATGTTCTCAGGAAAAATGGGCCAAGAAATTCAGTTGACAAATTCTATGAGCCAATAATGACAGCTTCCTAGTTAATCACTCCTCTTTCTTCTTAAGACCATGGTCTGGAAATATTAACTCTGACAGTCAGAGTAATAACACCTTTCCTGAGTGAGCTGCTGCTCTTTGTTAAGTATTGCTCACTAATGGATAAAGCTGGTCAACCACAAAGGCTGCTAGTAAGTGGCCAGGGATGGCTGTTAAATAACAGATTGTGTGCTCAATATATTTGTATTTGAGTCAAAAGAAAAATCATACCCTCCATCTATTTGATATACCAATGCTCATTTCTTCTCTGGGACCAAAATAGTTAAGAGCTGGATAGACTACAGAGATGTATTTGCTTCAAAAGTGCAGAGTAACTACAAAATATTTTTAAATCTTAAAGACATTATGTCCTAAATTATCTTCACTGTCCAGTCTCAAGATACCAACAATTCCAGTTGATTCATTTCTTTTTGCTAGCCAGCTTCAAAACCCACCTAAATTCTAATTTCAGAGCTTAAGATCTATTCTGGGCAGAACTACAACAGACATTTTCAGTACATGGCTCAATATCAAGCTTTTTCGGTCTCTGGGCTGGCATTATTGTTTAATGTTTGCTAGCCTCTATCACATGCAAACACCTCAGGCAAGAGACAAAAGAACGGCGAAGTCCCCACAACACTTTCCAGGAGCCTCTCCGGGATATCCTTCAACACCACACGAGTCTGTCATAGCACACACATCAGAAAACTTCTTAGGATCGAAGTGTCTACAAGAGTCTTTTTTTTTTTTTTTAAGTTTATTTATTTATTTTGAGAGAAAGCATGAGCAGGGGAGAGGGGGAGAGAATCTCAAGCAGACTCTGTGCTGTCAGCGTGGAGCCTGACATGGGGCTCCATTTCACGAACTCTGAGATCATGACCTGAGCTAAAATCAAGAGTCAGACGCCTAACCAACTGACATTTTATTTGAAGGAAGCTGAGACACACATATTCTTAAAGACACTCTAGAAGTATAGGCTCCCCGCAGGCCTCTTCCAGGTGACAACATGAAAATAATTAGTCTGCGGGCAGAGCTGCTTTCAGGGATACTGGGTTCATGCCTGAGGACTCTTCTCTGGATGTTGACACTATGAAATAACACTGTCAAAAATGAATATCACAGGGCAGAGGATCCCTACATTTTTGAGGTTCAAGACCCCTTTACAATATTAACAGCTTTGAGAGACACCCTGGCACAACACACACACACAAATTTCTGCACACCAGTCTATGGTCATACCAATCAATTACAAAACCTCCTTAGTCTCTCCTGATCTGCAACCCAAACACCACGAAGGGTACTTTTTTGTTTTGTTTTTTGGTCTTTTTAAAGTTTATTTATTTATTTTGAGAGAGAAAAAGTGCAAGTTGGGGAGGGGCAGAGAGGGAGAGAGAGAGAATCCCAAGCAAGCTCCACACTGTTAGTGCAGAGCCTGATATGGGTGGGGCTCAAACCCATGAACCATGAGATCATGACCCAAGCCGAAGTCAGATGCTTAACTGACTCAGCCACCCAGGTGCTCTTCCATGAATGGTTCTGATCTCTCATAGTCCAGCATGACTGGAAAGACTATGTACACTATTGTATACTAACTACACTACTACACTATTGTATAGTTACATACAAGACAGAGAAGTGTAACAGAAAACTGATGTGAAAAGTCTTTAGGGAGGGCACAATACCTCTTGGAAGCAAAAAGCAAGGAAAGAATCTGCCACAAGCAGTTAGGAAGTAAAAGCTCATCCTACTCCTCCTGCCTACGCCTCCCCATGGGGTGCACTCAAGTAGCCAGCAACTATCTAGCTGCTCCGTGACTGAGCTCCAGGAACCTCACCACTATGGGACATTGAAGCACTGACTAGAGATTTTTTTTAAAGTATTACAGAAGACGATCCAAAAAGTCAAAAACTTCCAATTCCTGACTTCCAACTTCTGATTAAAAAAGAATATATATATATATATATATATATTTATATTTATATTTATATTTATATATATATTTTTTTTTTTTAGCAAAACTATCTGAGTGGGGTATGATGTTTGAGGCTGAAGTACTTTCTGGGAAGCTGAAGTTTTGATTAGTTCCTTGATACCCACATAGAAGGGAACCTCTTTATATGCTCTGCCTCCCAAAACAAGACCCAACTGGGGCAAGGCAAGAGCTTACCTATGTTTCTGAGGATAGGACTAAAACAGGGGGCATGAGTCTTTCACTCTATCGGTTTGGTCAATTTTGTAAGCTTTTTCTGAGCTGCTCTAGGGTAAGCCTATACTAGGTTTTAGAGACAGAAGGACTAAAACTTTAGGCACCATCTCTCCCCTTGAGAAGCTTACAATCCTCTAAAAGAGGCCTGAGTAAAGTGCCAAGGAAACAAACTTTGGGAGAGGAAGCAATTAATTCTACTGCCTAAAAAGGCCAAGGGAAATGAGAAAAAGCATGTTTGGGGGGGATTTTGAAAAGCAACCGGGATGCCCAGCCCCATCATCTGAGCTGCTTTCTGCCACTCTCCAGGGCCCCAGCACCAGGACCCAGATACAAGGCTCCACAGGCAACAGCTCACCATATAAAGTGTACAACTTCAAATCAGACTAAGCCCTACAGAACAGGGAACACCTATATGTGAGCATTATTCCATCTACATTCCCGTCAGCAAGTCAGAAGGGCCAAACAAGTCTGGTTAGACTCTCACCCACTGGGGTAAAAATGTTACCAAAAAGATTTTTTCAATAAGTGTAAAAAAGTAGCACTCTAGCCAACATTTTCTTAAAAAGTAAGCAAAAAGCTCAAAACAATGTTCATAAAGGAAGTTTGGAGGAGTGCCTGGCCTGCTCAGTCAGTGGTGCATGTGACTCCTGATCTCAGAGTTGTGAGTTCCAGCCCCATGTTGGGTGTAGAGATTACCTAAAGATAAAATGTTTTGTTTGTTTTTTTTTTTTTTTTAACGTTTATTTATTTTTGAGACAGAGAGAGACAGAGCATGAACAGGGGAGGGTCAGAGAGAGAGGGAGACACAGAATGTGAAATAGGCTCCAGGCTCTGAGCTGTCAGCACAGAGCCCGACACAGGGCTCAAACTCACGGACCGCGAGATCGTGACCTGAGTCGAAGTCGGACGCTTAACCAACTGAGCCACCCAGGCGCCCCAAGATAAAATGTTTTAAAAAATAAAAAAGTTTAGAGGTTGAGTTGATGTATTACTCCACCAAAAATGTGTAATTTAGTTATCTAGCTGTGAAAAGGTTTATACCAATTACAGAGAAATAAAAGTGAAAGGGCACATAAGTGTCCATGGATAAATGAAGGGATAAAGATTACATGCTATATATGTATGTGTATGTGTGTGTGTGTGTGTGTGTGAAAGAGAGAAATGGAATACTACTCAGCCATAAAAAAAGATCTTGACATTTGCAACAACATAGGTGAACCTAGAAGTTATTCTGCCAAGTGAAATAAGTCAGACAGATGAAGACAAATGCTGACAAATGATTTTACTTATATGTGGAATCTAAAAAAAATGAACAAATAAAACAAAAAGATTCGCAGACATAGGAAACAAACTGATGGTTACCAGATGGCAGGTGGGTACTGAAGTGAAAGGGATTAAGAAGTACAAACTTCCACTTATAAAATGAATAAGTCATGAGGATGTGATGTACAGCACAGAGAATACAGTCATTAATACTATAAAAGCTTTGTGTGGTGATAGATGGTAACTAGACTTCTCATGGAGATTATTTTATAATGTAAAAAAACATTATGATGTACACCTGAAACAAATAGGATATTGTAAGTCAATTATACTTCAGTAACAAATTTTTAAAAATTTTTAATGAAAGGGCTTAAATCCTCGAGGAGTAAACAAGAACATTCAGAAAACAATATACTCTAACATATATCATCATAAAGGCAGGGTCCATTAACTCTATACCATTTCAAATGCACTGAGAAATCCTGTTTACCTTTTTCATTAATTCACTTCTGGTAGTAAACTGTGGCAGGTCTTCCACTTCAATCCCATCAGCCATTTCCATCACTTTGTCTAAAAGGTCTTTGTTGTAACTGCACAATAAAAAGTAGTAAGATAAAAACCCTGGAGGAATTACTTGTCACTGTGGACTAATAAGAAATTGCAAGTAGCTGGACTGTGAACTCGACTCTTAGAGCTCTGATGTGATACTACAGGAAAGGGACACATGTTCAACAGTAAATTTGGAAACAGTTCTTCCAGCTTGTGGACTCAGAAGTGGCTCTACGAATGCCAATAGAGCAGTCTTTTCAAGACTTCCAAACCAAAAAAGGATTTACGAAAATAGACGCACTATACATCTGGCAGTACATATGCATGGATACAGTATGAGGACCAAATTTTATTTTTTAAACACATGGAATTCTGGTCTAATGTAATCATTATTTGTTCATTTGTCCAATTTTCTGACATTTACCTAATCTTGGAACCCATTACCCAGGATTTCCCAGGGCACCTAGAAAATAGAGAAAAAGCCTTTGGCACTGCTTCTTCAAATCCTGTTCTAATAAGCCCCAACATCTAAAAGCAAAACCAAGTGGCTAGGGGTTGGAGGGGCCATGTGACCAGAGTCAGACATCCATAAGGTGCACAGAAAGCAGGACTAAGCCGAGTCCTCTTATTATCCTAACAATTTCAGGACGCTAAAATAAAAGGATGTGGAGCTTCAAGATTTGACACCTTCTTCAATGAGCGGGTACAGGCACTTCAAAAGCAGTCTCTTGAAGGCATCTGTTACTTTTACATCTGTAAAGGCAGAGAGGCAATGACTGGCTCTTCCTAAAGGTCCAACAGAGGGGAGAGTGGGGAGAAAAAGCCAAAGGCCACAAATTACATCCTGCCATAATTGGTAAAATCCACTAATCCTGTCAAAAACCATCCGGCCCTCTCTCAGCTACTTCATATGTAAATTGGAGACCTCAGTTTCTGTCTCTGCACGTTTGCCACGTGGGTGGAAGGAGCCAAGGCACTTAAAAAATTACTTGGCAAAGATGATAGTTTAAATTAATAGTAATAATACACATAACAATGGCATTTTAGAGCCCACCAAAGGTTGAGCTCTTGCTAGATAGCAGCCTGTGCTAGGTGCTTTTTTTTAGTCTTTAACATTGCAGTCATCACAACTCACTTTCCAAATGAGAAAACTGAGGCTCAGAGGTTAAATACCTTTCCAAAAGGGCGGACTAACGTGGTCAACAGCCACAGGTTAGAGCGCCAGGAGGTTGGGGGCGGGGTCAGCACTGGCAGGGGGAGCTCAGCCCGAGGGGAGGGCTGCAAGTCTGAAGGCAGGGGACAGGGTCAGCCAGCCCGCAGGGGTCCGCACCTGCAACCCAGGAAGAGGTGGTTGGCCCACACCATGGAGAGGGACAGCAGCTGGTCCAGGCGGCCACCGCCATCTGGCGGGTCGCGGTAGTCGGGCAAGTGGCGCAGGATGAATTCCATGCGAGCCTTCCACTGCTTCTCGCTCTCCGAGTAGGAGCGGAACTGCTCCGCGAAGTCAGCCGCCTGCCGCACCCCCGAAACCAGCTCCGCCACCGCGGCAGCCGCCTCGCCACCGACCATGGCGCCCTCCGCCGCCGAGGGCCGCACCCGCCCGCCGCCTTCCCGACTCGCACCGCGCCACTTCCCGGCGGCTAGAGCGGCCCTAGCGGCGCGCGACTGCTAGGGACGACCGGCCTGGAGCGCCCTCGCCGGGAGCGGCGGCCTCACCGGCCCCGGCCCCGGCCCCGGCCCCGGCCCCTCAGACCTCCGCAGTCCCAGGCGCCTGGCGTGCGTCCACCCAGGAGTCGCAGGGGCCGTTCTCAGTCGACCCGCGGGGAACCGGTAGGGAAATGGAGGCCCCAAGCACAGAGACGGATGCCCCTCTCCCATTCGGCAGCTCGGTACCAGCCACAGCTGTGCTGTGTCCTTGCCCTGGGGCTTTCCCTGGCACCCAGCCCTCAGATGGATGCGCTCAGTTCTGAGGGCTTTTATGTGTAGCTACTTAGGGTCTTTGATTAATTCCCAAAGGTCTCGACACCCATTCAGGTTGTGGCCCACCTTCCCGGAGCCAGCCAGCCAGCCAATTAAATACCTGCCAGGCCTTTTGCTAGATGCTGGGGATGCAAGAAAGCAAACTCAAAGCCCTGCTTTAATGAACTTTGCTGTCTGCTGGGGGAGGCAAACGTGAGTGAAATAATTGCTTGAGTGAAAATATTCAACGTTGGCAGATGTTCATAAGAAGGCCCAGAGTGTTAGGAGCATGAATAAGCAAGGGACCTGATCCAGACGTGAGTATCCAGGAAGTGATATAGGAGAGCAGAGAGATGAACAGGAGTTAACCACGTAAAGAGACATAGGCCATGGTAAGACCCAGTCTGGCCTGGTAAGAACAAGCCAAGATCTGTGTGACAGGGTTCTACAGTGGGGGACAGTGAAGGAGATGAGGCAGCAAAGATCAGCAAAAATAGCTGGCCATGGTAGGGACTGTGGTCTAGTTCCTAAGAGGAATGGGGAGCCTCTGAAGGATTTTAACCAGAGCAGTGACACCTCTGTTTCCAAAAGATGTTGGAAAGAATTGAAATGGATGTGTCCACAGGAGCTGAGCAGGTGAACTAGCATAACTCTGGTGTCTTGTTCAGGCGTCAGGTAGCAGATCCACTGAGAGAAGAGCTTACTTGTAAGTAGTGAATTTCCTATCCCTGGAAGCATTCAAGCACAGCACTTGGGAAATCACTTGAGCCCCCTTCAGCCTTGAGAGATTATTGACCTAAGAGGATTCCCCATCATCCCTTATCATTTGGTACAGAGGTACAGAGCTGGGCCGAGAATCCAGGATCCAGGGCTACAGAGTAGGGTCCAAAGGCAGAGCCATCTGTGATGTCTGCTGCTTCTGCAGTTTCTGATGGGATGTTAGGACCCCAGCAGGCAGAAACCTCCACACAAAATGGAAATACCAGGCAGTCTAATGAGGACATTGTGTTCACAAACCCAGTACCAGGCTCAGTGAACTCCCATTATGGTTAACAATAGGGAGACATAGTACTCTCACCCCCTCAAGCAGGGAGAATGTGAACAGGGGTGTAAAACCAAGACAGCCTCAGCTTCTCCACAGCAGTCAGGAATAGGTGCCCACAGCCAGGGCTCTCAAAATTGAGTGCAGATCACATCTCCTGAGGGGCTTGGTGAAATAGCAGATTCCCAGGCCTCTCGCTGGATGCTCAGAATCAAGGCTCCAGGTAGTGGATTCCATCTGGCGCTGAGCAAACTTTGAAAAACATTGATCAGACTTCTCTGAACCAACTTCTTGGTCACCTGATACATAGTTGAGAGGCTGGCCCAAAAATTAGAACCCAAGTTTTGTTATCAGCGGCTGTAGCTCCACAGCTAACTTGGCCACTGGGGTGGGGAAAAGCTAAGGGGTCCTCCAGCAACTAGCTTATTTAGCATCGTTTTTGATAATGAGTCATATACATATATGTATATATACCTACATACAAATATATTCATACATGCATGCAAATCGGAAGAACCCAAAAGTATACAAATAGGTATTATAAAAATAACATAATATTGTTACATTACTCTTTCAAAATGTGAAGTAGTCTAAAAATGTTGGTATTAACATTTTATAGGACCCTTTGGTCTTGTAAATTATTGCCAAGTTTATTATTTCTTTTTTCCCCCCAGTTTATTATTTCCAACTTGTTTTTATGATTCAGATTTCCTCAGAGTGGAGTACTTACTTATATAGACAAGGATCAATTTTCCTACGTCATCTTTTTTTTTTAATCTTTATTAAGATATATTTCACATACCAGAAGATTTCACCCATTTATAGTATATAATCCAATGGTTTAGTATATTCACAGATTTGTGCAACTAATCAACACAAACTGAACATAGAACATTTTTGTCACCCCAAAAGAAACCACATATCCATTAGCACTTGTTCCCCCACTCCCTCCAGCACCTGCCAACCACAAATCTACTTTTTGTCTCTATGGATTTCCTGTTCTGGACATGTAACATAAGTGGAATCATGCAATATGTGATTTTTTGTGACTAGCTTTCACTTGTATAATGTTTTCAAGGCTCATCCATGTTGTACCGTGTTATCAGTTCTTCATTCCTTCTTATGGCTGAAAACCACTACATCATATGGATATGCCTCATTCTCTTTATCCATTCATCATTTGATGGACATCTGGGTTATTCTTACATTTTGGCTATTATGAATAATGCTGCTATGAACATTCATGTACAAGTTTTTGTGTGGACATACATTTTCAATTTTCTTGATGATATAGTGGATTGCTGTGTCTAACTTTTTGAAGAGCTGACAGATTATTCTCCACCATGTCTGCGCCATTCTCCATACTCACCAGCATTGTATGACTTCACTTACTATTTTCCCTTTCTTTTATTACAGTCATCTCAGTGTGTACAAAGATGGATCTCATTGTGGTTTTTTATTTCCCTAAGAACTAATTATGTTGAGCATCTTTCATGTGCTTATTGGCCACTTGCCTATCTTTGGAGAAATGTCTACTCACATTCCTTGCCATTTTAGAAAAGAGAGATACTTTTTTTTGGTTTTTGTTTTATTTATTTATTTTTAATGTTTATTTATTTTGAGAGAGAGAGCTCCCACATGTGAGCATGAGCAGGGGTGAAGCATAAATAGAGGGAGATAGAGAATCCCAAGCAGGCTTCGCACTGTGAGCACAAAGCCCAATGTGGGACTCGAACTCATGAACCAGGGCTCAAACTCACAAACCATGAGAATCATGATCTGAGCGGAAACCGAGTCAGATGCTTAACCGTGTAAGTGAGCCACACAGGCGCCCCAGAGACTGTATTTTAGAACATGTTTAGATTTACAGAAAAATTGAACAGAAAGTGCAGTATCCATCTCCTTTTCTCCTCTCCCTCCAGCTTCCTGCAGTATCAACATCTAGCATCAGAGTGGTACATTTGTTACACTGACACGTCGTTATCATCCAAAGTCCATAGTTTACATTAGGATTCACTTTTGGTGTTGTACGTTCTATAGATTTTGATGAATGTGTAATGATGTGAATCCACCATTATAGTAACACAGAATAGTTTTGCTGCCCTAAAATCCTGGCTTTTGAAGAGCAAGAGTTTTATATTTTGATGAAATATAATTTTTTTTTTCTGAGTCACACTTTTGGTCCTTTCTAAGAAAACTTTGACTCACCCAATGACATGAAGATTTTCTGTTCTCTTCTGGAAGTTTTATGGTTTTACGTTTAGATATATGATTCATTTCAAATTAATTTTTGCATATGATGCAAGGTATGGATTGTCAAGAGTGATAAAGGGTATAAAATTTTACCCCACTTGGAAGCTAACAAGTTACTGTGGCCCATTTTCAATGGCTGCTGGAAAAAGA